>NC_080758.1:7778732-8082982 GCF_020826845.1 Diceros bicornis minor | reverse complement strand
AAAGTTGGAAAGTATTGATGAGATATTGTTTCAAGGTAATTATATAACAGAATATCACATATGACGGGATTGAATTATACGTGTTAATATATAACCACCAAGTGCTTCCTATTTGTTGGGCATTATCCTAAAATTTATGCACTGTAACTTACTTAATCTGCACAATAGTGCTATAAGATAGGTATTACCCATATAGAGGAATGTAACTTGCCCAAGGTCACAGTTTGTGAGATCTGACCCCGGAATACAGAGACAAATTATTGAAGGGGGATGGAAGGTAGAAAGGAAGTAAGGAAGGGAGGAGGGAAGGGAAGAAGGAAATAACAGTGGTTATCTCTGAGTACTAAAATTAAAGGTGGATTATGTTTTCTTCCTTTTGCTCCTATACGTTTTCTTTTTATTATTATTATTATTTTTACAATACACATGCATTGCTTAGAGTAAGGTAAAAATTATAACATGCCTGGGAAAAGACTTGAAGGGGAAAAATATTTTCCTATGTTTTTATTAGCCCAGTCCCCAAAAGTTACTGACGTGTTAAGGATACAGATATCCAACTGGAACTGCAAAACTCTGGTAAAGTTTGAATGGACACACTGGACAAAGGCTGAAAGGTGCCTGGTTCTTCAATGGTCCCGCAAATATTATTATCTTGGACAGAAGATCCCTACCCATGGCCACACACAGGTCCTGATGTTAAAGTGGAGAAGATATTGTCTTCTGAACACCAACACTTTATTTGCTCTAATGATCCATACTTTATGTTAGTCTCCTCATTTCATTGAAAAAATGAGCCTTAAACAAAGTGTCCGGGAGTGAGGACAACTCTGTCTGATGCTGGATTCAGAGACTGCTGCTTATTATAGAGAGGAGTCAAGCATGGCTATCCTGGGGACAGGGGAAGAGGGAGGGAATGCTAAGTGTGATGTTAAAAATGGGGAGGCTGGAAGTTTTCCCAGTTCTTTCCATCAAGTAATTACCAGGTGGGCTCCTTTATTGTGTTTTTATCAGTTTCTGAGCTTTCAGAAATGTCTGTCATCCAAGGTGAAATTATGATGTATTTCAAAGGTAAATGGGGATGTGTTCTGGGTCTCTCAGTTGGGATTTGAATGCTAGTAGTCCTATCTTCACACTACGTCTTAGCTTTCTCAACTGACCAACCATTTGGGATATTTTGAATTTTCAAGGAAGAATTTTAAGGAAAAAATTTGAGGATGCATCCTATTAATTTTAATTGAGAGTAAACATGTTGAGTTTTCTTCACTGTGGTTTTTAGTAAATAAGATATCAACCAGCTCTTACAGTACCATTCACCCAAGACAGACAAGTCTATATTTTATTAAAGGAAAACTGAGTTTGCATTTAGAGCTTATTAGCAATCAGACAAATATCCTGAAGTTTCTTAGGAAATGTACACGAAGAAATAAGATATCTAGAGGCAATTACAGAGTTGGGCTTCAAAATTACTTTTATGAAAAAGAACAACATTTGTCATTTTTGCTTAAAATTTTGATTTATTTCATTCTGAGCAGAACTTGAAATGTTGTGTTTTTATTTTACCTAACAGAATGCCTTGCCTGCAGGCAAACAGAATGTTAGATTAAAACTTTTAATACTCTGGGGCAAAATCTGCTGCTTTTAATAAGAGACAAAGGCTCATTTGGATCTTTTCGTCATTACACAAACAACCTGAGCTTCGTTTATCATGTTCATGGCTTTAATCCTGGGTGCACGGCATTGCAGAAGGAGATGGTTGCCAGGGCACACAGAGCTCGCAATGAGCGATAAATTTTGAATCTGTCAATAGAGGCACCCGCTCTCACAGGTAATTGTCTAACTCCATCTTCTTTCATCTGTAGCCAAGAAGATTTCAAATGGATATTGTTGACAAATGTATCACTTTATGCAAATGGCTGCAAAGAAAAATGAAGTAGACCTCCACACAAATAGACAGTATCATTGAGGTCTTCTGTCTTAAAAAAACATAGTTCACCTTGATTGAGTCCTCTTCTATGCCAGGCACTCTGCTAAACACATCATATGTATAAATATATTTCATCCTCATAATAACCTTTTGATTTAGATATGATTACTATTCTATTTGATCTATAAGGAAACGGTAAGTCCAGGGAGGTCAAAGGCTTGACTAAGGTAGCAGAGATGGGCTTTTATCCTAGGAATCTGACTCCAGAACCCAAACTATCAACCAATATTCTATGCTGCTTTTTAATTACAGCATGTACTAAGACACCACTCTTTCCTTTCTGGTATGAAGATGGAATGGAGCAGACCAGAGGCTAGCTTCTGATATGGGAATGCCACCAACATCTGCCCAAGCAGGAAGCAGGTCGGTCTGGGTGTGAGGGGAGTTGGCAATCAACGTGCCACAGAGATGTGAAAACCCTTCTATTTGTAAAAGAAAAATATTGTTCAAGTGTGTTTTATTGGTGTCTGTGTTTCATCTCAGAGATCACCATTTTCCCCATGCATCATCTCATTCATTGGGGCAAGATAGCATTACGGTAAAGACTGGGAGCTGCAGCAGACTGAGGGTAAAATCTTGCCTCTGCTGTGTCATCTAGGTAGTTAGCTGTGTAAATCTGTGCCAACAATGGAATCTCTTTTAGCTTTGATTTCTACGTCTCCAAAATGGGCATAATTGCCACCACTTGTAGGTTGTTGTGAGGATTTCAATGAATAATATTTGCAAAGAAGTTTGCAAAGGGCTCTAAGGTCTTTATAAATAGTAGTGCAATCTTCATCATTAGAATCAGTCTATTATCACCATGTCAGTATGTGGCAGTGCATGGATGTTATGTGCTTGTGGCAAAGTATGACTCTTTTTCCACAAGAGTGATTTGAGTCTGAGAAATGGGGATAATTGTGATCACTAAGTTACATATATTCATGCAGAGTGAAGTAGAGAGTTGAACCATTTTAAAAAATAATTTAGCCCCTGAGTAATTCCAGTTAATAATTTCAATATTTAGACTTTGAAGTGTCAATGCAAATAATCCATAACCAATCTATAAATCAAAATTGGGGTGAACTTATCACGAGCCAGATCTGAGGACTATCCCGGGGGCTTCCTTCCCCAAAGAAGCAAGGGCACCAAAGAAGTGGGGCATACAGAGTGGTTATATACCGTCTTGGAACAAAGAGCATACATCACATATGACAGGAATGTCCCTTTTACAATTGTCACGAGATGCTTAGTTGGCACAGCAGATCAGTGATCAGCAGGTCAGTGGTCACAAGGCGAGCACAGCCAGTCAGTAATTAATCCTTAGTTTAGGGAGAGATGCTTATCCTAAAGGAAATGGCGATATTGGGGAGGTTACATCTCTATCTTTAGGGACATCATTCTTGTCTTTGGGGCATAGTAAATATTTAAAGTAGATATACGATGCGTGCTCAACAGGCCACGTCAGGCCTTTTTGGAAAAACAAGATTAGGCCAAATTAGTTTTAAACCAAATGGCTTCCTCATATACTCCAATGTATCCTATTGCTTGCCGTTTATTTATCAGAAGTAAAACAGTTTTGTTCCATTTGATAAATTGAGCACCTACCATGAGCTAGGCACTGTGCCAACTATGATTGAGGCTAAAATAGTCTCTGTTCTCAGAGTTTATATTCAAAGAGCAAAAGCAGCCACACCAATCCATCCATCTGTTCATCCATCCATCTGTCCACTCACTCATCCATCCGTGAACTAATAAATAACATGAAGTAACACAGACATGGCAATGAAAATATTTGACGCCTGGGAAGACTCCAAAATGAAGATGATATCTGAGTAAGATTTAAACAGAAATAGAAATTACTGAGGGGTTTTAACAGGAGAAAGAGTAATATTCATTTACACATTCAGTTAATACTAATAATGTATATAATTTTGTACCAGGCCTGGTGCTGGGTACTCAGGCTATAATGGTGAGCAAACCAAGAGCTGATACCTGATCTCATGACATTCCTTGTTGATTTGGGAAATACATCAGATCTGTATTTTAGATGATTTTATGGTGACAGTGTAAATAACACAGTGGAGTAGAATAACTATGGAGTGCCAAGAGGAAGGAGATAATTGTAATAGTCCAAGTGCTATTTTATGAGGAATTGAAGTAAGGGAGGGATATATATTGATCTGAATTATCCACAAAATTGCATTAGATTATGGCTTCATGTTTTCCTGTTACTCTATATGCAACCCACATGATATTCATTTAATGAGAAGAGGTGACATATAGGAGAGTGTTTTCTTGTCTACCTGAGTATTCAAATGTGTGGTTATTTCCAAATGGTGTTGCTTGGAAGGATAGAAATGGAAATAGAACAAGCTCCCGATAATATAGAGTGATGGATCTTAAAAAATGAAACAGTGAATAATTGTCATGAAAATGACAGCCTGGGATGCACACAAAGGAACAAATTCTAATTTCAGATTGTGCAGTCAGGCAACAGAGCTAAGCAGAAATGAAAGGCTTTGTAAAAATCTCATGTCATAGTCTAATTTTGCACGTAAAACATCCGCCCACTCGAAGAAGAGATAAGAAGTGCTTAACCTTAGCCAATCTGTATCTGAAAACTTTTCTGTGAGGTTCTGATAAGATGAATGAGATTCGACTATTGGGCCATTGGAAATTAGCCTGCTTGTCTGTGGTGCTCAATATTTCAAAGCTGTGCATTGAATTTAACAAACATTAACTGAGAATCTGGCACAGTGTAGGTGCCATGGATGATTCAAAGTTGATTAAGACTTGGTTTATTTTCCAAAAGATCGCGGAACCTACTGTGATGCAACTCACAAAGGTGGAATACCATAGTATTCAAAGGGTAGGGACTTTGAAGTAAGACATCCCTGGGTTCAAATCCCAGCCCTTTCACTTAACATCAGTGTCCACAAGGGCATTGCAGATCTCTCCAATAAGTCTCAATTTTACCGTCTCTTGAATGAGAATATTATTAGTACTGTATTGGTTTTATATGCTGTGTAACAAATAATCACAAACATGTTTATTGTCTCATAGTGTCAGTGGGTCAGAACTCTGGGCATACCTTAGCTGGGGCCTCCACTCCAGCTCCCAAAAGGCTGAAATCCAGGTGCCAGTTGGGCTGTGCTCCTTCCTGGAGCTCAGGGTCCTCTTCCAAGGTCCAATGGTTTTGGCAGAATCAGTTCCTTACAGTTGTAGGACTCAGGTCCTGCTTTCTGGATGGCTGTCAGCCAAGGCCTGTGCTCAGCTCCTGAAGGCCCGCACAGTTTCTGGCCCTCTGGCTGTCTCCCAGCCTCTCTCAACATGGCAGCTTAGACTTTCAAAGCCAGTAGGAGAAGCTCTCTGACCTCTAGACCCTCTTTGAAAAGAATCGTCCGATAATCTCCCCTTTGATTACTTTAAAGTCAACTGATAAGGAATTTTAATCACATCTGCAAAATCCCTTCTCCTTTGCCATATTCTGTTGGTTAGAAGCAAGTTACAGGTCTAACCCACATTCGGGGGACCAGGAATCATGGAGTACGTCTTAGAATCTGCCTACCATAAGCGCTTACTTCACTGTTGTTTTCTTTAGAGTTAAATAAGGCAATAGGTATTACTTAGGATTTGGACAGGCAGCATATCTCCAAAATATCAGTGGCTTAAAAATACATTCTTGTGGTCACCTGCAGAGGCGGACGGACCCCAGCCAAGTTTGGTTCAGATTTCACGATTGATGACACCACACAAATACTAAGAGGGTGTGGAAAGTTTTATTACTTAAGTAACTGAGGTCCCTGGGAGAGGAGGGAAGGCCTCTCAAGCAAGTCTGAAATGGCTTGAGAAAGCACAGAAAAAAGACCGGCCTTGGTTTTTATTGTGATTAGGGGGTGGGACTGGGGTGATGGTTCCCCCACAGATAGGGGCTTGCATGGTTTGAAATGTGGGAGCACGCAAGCTTTCTTATCAGCTTGTCTAGATGTGGGCACTAGGGGAAACACAGGAGTAAGTCTTCAAAGCTGCAAGCAGTCAAACATCAAAAAATGGGATCAGACTCATCATTACACACATGTAAGAGCAACACTGAGGTTGCCAATTGAGAGCTGGTGTGGCAGGTCCACACCGTTAGATGTGATGTAGCTTCCTTCTCTCTTTCTGCTGTTCCATCCTCAGCATTGCCCTTCCTTCTTCAGGGTTTGCCATAAGACTCATAATAGCTCCCAGATCGGATCTTTAGCCTCTTTATCCATATCCCAGGCAGCTGGAAGGAGAAAGGAGAAAAAGTCTAAAAAGTGGCTTTCCCCAGCTATTTGTTCCTCATTTAAAAAACTTCCTGAAAGTTCCTCCAGATAACTTTTGCTTACATCCCACTGCATGGCCATGAATATTAGGGAGAGCTTGGGGCCACCAAGGAGAATGGGAAATGCAGTCTTTTAGCTAAGCCCAGTGTTAACCCTAGTGATAAAGGAGTTTGGTGAGGAAAGGAAGTCTCTTCTTTAGATGTCAATTACCTAGCCCAGTGACTGGCTTTTTCTAGAAATGTCATATATTTATTAAAAACACTCACATTGTCTTTTATCAAATAAACTTTTAACTTTAGAAGAATTTTGGATTTACAGAAAAGTTATAACAGTAGAGAGAGTTTCCATGTGCCACCACGTGGTTTCAGTTCCCACATTAGTATCATCTCACGGAATCAGGGTACCTTTGTCAAAACTAAGAAACCAGCATTTGTACATTACTAGTCACCAAACTCCAGACTCACTGGATTTCCCCAGCTTTTCCACTAATGCCTTTTTTCTGTTCCAGGATCCCTCATTGCATTTAGTCATCATGTGTCCTTAGTCTCCTCTTGTCTGTGATAGCTTCTCAGATTTTCCATTTTGTTTTAATGACCTTAATAGTTTTGAGGAATACTGGTCAGTTATCTCATGGACTGTCTCTCAATTTTAGATTTTTCTGATGTTTTCCCATGATTAGAATTTTGGAGAGATTACCACGGAAGTGGAAGCCCTTCTTGTCACATCATTTGGTAGGGCACGTGATAGCCATGTGACATCACTGTGACGTTCACCTTAATCACTTACTTGGCAAGGAGGTGTTTTTAGATTTTTCCAGTTACTTTGTTTCCCCCTATCCATACACTAGTATCTGGAAGTGGGACACCGAGTCCAGCCTGTATTCAAGTGTGTATGTGACAGGGGAGGGGATTAAGCTCCATCTCCTATGGAGACGTTAGCTACCTATAGTATTTGGAATTCCTCAGTAAAAAAGATTTGTCTCTTCTCCCTCACTTATGTATTCAATCATTTATTTATATGCGTATGGAATCGTGTGTATTTATTTTGTACATTGAGTTACGATCAATGCTATACTGTTTATTTTGTTGCTGAAATTGTTCTAGCTTTGGCCATTAGGAGCACTTTCAGCCAGCCCTGGTGACCGTTCACCATGCTCCATCCTTTTGTTTCTGGACACTTCCTTAATTTCTGGCACTACAGAATGCTTATGGCTCATCTTGTGTTTTCCCTGGCCCAGCCCTAGAATCAGCCATTTCTCCAAGGATTCCTGCTTCCTTTTATCGGAGAGTAGTATTAAAAACTCTGGGTGTGCATTAAATTTTATAAATATCAGCTGAATATTGACATGATAGAGTATAAACAAATTTCTATAGAACTATGAAAATGATTAATTGCCAATGGAGAGTTACAGTGGAACAGCATGAAATGTGCTTTGTGAATGATGTTGATGAGTTTGTCTACACATCATCTTATTTTATTTCTCCCACAATTTCCCAATTTATGCATGAGGAAGTGGAGACTTAGAAGAGCCAATCCCTTGCATATGTCACACAACTTGTGAATGGCAGAGATAGAACTTGAAGCTCTATTTCCCAGAACTCTTTCTTTTTCATCGTAACAGGTTGCCTTCCCAAGGGACATTTTTAAAAGGCTTGATTCCAAGTATTAAAATTTTTTTTTCTTTTATTCACTCAGTGAGCCAACAAAAATTATTTATCTCCACCTATTGGCCAGACACTGTTCTAGGCACTGGGCTTCAGGCAGGCAACAGGGCAAAACAGTTCCTGGCAATCACATAGTTTACAGCATGATAGAGAGGAAAGGAAGTAAATAAATAATTTCAGAGAGTATTAAGTATTGTACAGAGAAAGAACTGTGCTAGAGGGTGAATGATGAAAAGGGCTACATTAGACACGTGGGCAAGGAGGTCACATGTGCATTAGGACATGGCTGATACAAAGAAACCAGGCATAAAATGATACAAGAGCAGAAAGAAGGCAGTCTTCAAGGCCAGAATGTGCTTGACATGTTCTATGAAACTGAATAAAGACTAGCGTAACTGCGTCATGGAGACTGAAGGGTTATATGGAAAAATATAAAATCAGAGAGTTAGGCAGAGGCCAAATAATAAAGGGCCTCATATGACATGTTAAGGAGGTTATATTTTATTTTATTTTTCTCAGAGCAGTAGAAGCCCTTGGAACAATTTTGGCAGGGAAGTAACATGATCTGATTTGAATTTTAAAAATTTTATTCTTGGGGCCGGCCCGGTGGCACAAGTGGTTAAGTGCACGTGCTCTGCTGGGGCGGCCCGGGGTTCCCTGGTTCGGATCCCGGAACGCATTGACGCACTGCTTGAAGGCAAGCCATGCTGTGGCGGCGTCCCATATAAGGTGGAGGAAGATGGGCACGGATGTTAGCCCAGGGCCAGTCTTCCTCAGCAAAAAAAGAGGAGGATTGGCAGATGTTAGCACAGGGCTGATCTCCTCACAAAAAAAAAAAAAATTTATTCTTATGATTGTGTGGAGAATATATGCCACATATTTCATTAAAATGTAACATACCATTGATTGTAATATCCACTCTTGTTTTTGAGATGTTAAAATTAGAAAGAAAAAAAGAACCAGCGCAATTTTAAAGTGCCATCAACTGATTGTAAGATGCATTCTAATTTCAGAGGTGTTGAAATATGAAAAAAATGTACATCTCAGGATACACGTAGTACAGAACTAGTTGACAAGAGTGCAAGCAGGGAGGCAAACAGGAGGTGATTGCAGTCGTGCAGGTGGGATATGTCAGAGCACTAGGCTGGCATCCTTGTGATGGAGATAATTGGCCAGATCTTGAGTATAGTTGGAGGTAGAGTGGGCAGGGCTTACTGACAAATGCGATATGGGCTGAGGAAGAGAGAAGAATGACTCTAGGCTTTGGTTTGAACAACAGGAGGGCGGTGGTACCTTTACTGAGATGGAGGACATTTTGAAAGGTTCATGACTTCACTTTTGGCCATGTGTCTAGTAGACTTCAAGTGAGATTATTAAGCACACAGTCGAGTAAGGAAGTCTGGACACAGTAGAGATGGGTGACAGCCTATGATACTGCTTTGGGAGTCAGTCAGGTGTGGTAGGTAAAGTTATGGGACTGGAAAAGTGAGAGACTAAAGGGAAAAGACTCCAGAAATAAGCCTAGGACAGAGGAGGAGGAACTAGCACAGGTGTCTACAAAAGAGGAGCCAGCATGGGAAACGGCAGCTGGTTAAGTTTGACATCACAAAGGCCAAGAGTGTGAAGAGTGAGGGCGTGGCCAGCTAGGCAACATATAGTTGAGAAGTTGAGCTTGGTGGAGAAAGAGTACTGACCCTGGGTTTTGCAAGACAGAGGTTATCAACGACAGGCTAGACTTTTGCTGCATGTTAATATGTTGATTTACACCTTGGATGAGAGCGTATAACCCTTTTAGGAATTAGTAACACTGAATATTAACTTTGACTGTGCTTTTCTTTCTCTAATTTTCCTCTCTTTTACAGCTCAAGTGTTGCTATAAGATAAAGAATATTTGCAGCTTTATTTTTTTTCTTTTCTTTTTTTTTTTATTGCAGTAACATTGGTTTATAACATTGTATAAATTTCAGGTGTACATCATTATACTTCTATTTCTGCATAGATTACATCATGTTCACCACACAAATACTAATTACAACCCATCACCACACACATATGCAGAATTACCCCTTTCGCCCTCCTCTCTCCCCCCTTCCCCTCTGGTAACCACCAATCCAATCTCTGTCTCTATGTGTTTGTTTATTGTTGTTATTATCTACTACTTAATGAAGGAAATCATACGGTATTTGACCTTCTCCCTCTGACTTATTTTACTTTGCATAATACCCTCAATGTCCTTCCATGTTGTCACAAATGACTGGATTTCATCGTTTCTTATGGCTGAGTAGTATTCCATTGTGTATATATATCACATCTTCTTTATCCATTCGTCCCTTGATGGGCACTGAGGTTGCTTCCAAGTCTTGGCTATTGTGAATAACACTGCAATGAACACAGGGGTGCATGTATCTTTACACATTGTTTTCTCCGAAGAAGATATACAGATGGCCAACAGACACATGAAAAGATGTTCAAAATCATTAACTATCAGGGAAATGCAAATCAAAACTACAATGAGATATCACCTCACACCCATCAGAATGGCTATAATTAACAAGACAGGAAACAACATGTGTTGGAGAGGATGTGGAGAGAAGGGAACTCTCACACACTGCTGGTGGGAATGCAAACTGGTGCAGCCCCTATGGAAAACAGTATGGAGATTCCTCAAAAAATCAAGGATAGAACTACCATATGATCCAGCTATTCCACTGCTGGGTATTTATGCAGCTTTATTTTTAAAAATGCTGTCAGTGGCACATTTTTTAAATTAATGAATTCTGAAATTATTTGGTTAAATGAGAAAATTACAGTATTACAACTCAGACTTGCATTACATCAAAATTATTTATTAGTTTATATAGTCAATAATTTTCTTTTTTGTCCTGAATGTGTTTACAGGAGTCTTCAAATGTCTAGAGGAATGATTTCCTTTTGAGAATTAACACACTCTGAGTCTTTTGAGTTTGACTAATTATGATAAATTTCTTTATTGTCCATTCTCTGAGTGTTTTAAGTTTGTCTAATTATGAGATATACCTTATTATGAATTTAAATGCAGATATTGTCATTGGGAAAAGAGAGCTTTATCCAAATTCTTTATTATAGGGAGGTAAATGTTTTAGATATGGTTCTCACTTCCCTGGAGCATCAACCATATCATGGGGGTATTTGGAGAGTAAGGAGCCTACTGCACTAGGTTTATTAAAACTCTTTAATATATATTTTTCTGTAAACTCTTCATTTTAGATTTGCAGAAAAATTGTGAAGATAGTAGTGAGAGTTCCTGTATTCCCCAGTGTCCCCGATTATTGACATCTTACACTAGTATGGTACATTTGTCACAGTTAATGAACAGTTAATGAACCAATATTATTAATAGATTATTATTAAATGAAGTCCAAAGTTTATTCATATTTCCTTAGATTTTACCTAATGTCATTTTTCTGTTCCAGAATATCCCATCCAGGACACCACATTACATCTAGCTCTTATGTCTCTTTAGATTCCTCTTGGCTATGGTAGTTCCTTAGATTTTCTGTGTTTTTGATGACCTGGACATTTTTGAGATACATTGTTCCGGTATTTGGTAGAATGTCCCTCAATTTAGGTTTGTGTGAAGCTTTTCTCATGATAACACTGAGGTTTTGGATTTGGAGAGGAAGAGGTAAGAGTCATTCTCATCACATCGTATCAAGGGTACATACCGTCACATGACCTTGATCACTTGGCTGAGGCAGTTGTCTCCATTGTGTCATCACTTTTTCCTTTTCTTCCTCTACTCTTTGGAAGAAAGTCTCTATTCTCAGTCTGTACTTAATTAATAGAGAGTTATGCTCCACCTCACTGAGGGCAGAGATTCTTCATAAATTATTTGCAATTCTTCTGCACAGGAGATTTGTCTCTTCTCTCCTGTTTGTTTGCTTCTTCGTCCATTCATTCATTCAATAATTTATGTCACTATGGAGTCATGGATATAGATTTTGTACTTTGGGTTGTAAAACAATACTGCTTTATTTATTTTGTTGCTGAAGTTGTTCCATCTTTGCCACTGAGAGCTCTCTCAGTTGGCTCCTGTGTCCCTTTGGCATGCCTCCATCGGTGTGTGTGCGTGTCTGTGTGTGTGTGTGTGTGTTTCAAGCACTTTGTTACTGTCTGGCACTACCTGAGCCAGACTTCCTGTTGTATATTTACTGTCCAGTTCCTACAATTAGTAATTTCTCCAAGGTCTCTCTTTTTTTTTTTTTTCCCCCTGGAAAATGGTATTAGAAACCAAGATCTGGTTGCTAGATGTGTTTGTTTCTGCTGTGATATCGTTTCTTTTAGGCAATCTCAGCAGACAGGAAGGAAATCTATGTTTTTATACTGACATGTTTATACACATAGCTATAAGTATTTCTATATGTAACATCTGTGTATAGATTACGCTAAGCCTGAGTTCATAGTGATGTCTCCAAACGTAACCCATTTTTGCATTGTCATTCAAGCCTCCTCCCCTTGTTTATCTGTATATTCCACCCCGACGACGAGAAACCTGGCTCCCATCACATACCATCCATTTACTTAACCGTTCAATTCCAGTTTACACGTATAGTGGTTTCAGAATTTCTAATATTAAAACTCTTTTAAAATTATATATTTACTTATTTCAACTTGTGCATCAAATATCAGTATGGAAAGAAATTTTTGTACTATGGTTAATCTGTAAACCAATGAGCATCAATAATATATTGATAGTGAGTCAATAAGAAGTTTTTCTGTTATAACTTTTATGTTCACTGATGTAACTTGTGTATATAGTTTTAAAAAGTAGTGATGTGTGCAAAAAGCTTAAGAGTAATATAAGCTAAAATTTTTGTTATAAGTAACAAAAAGCGTCAGTTCTTGCCTCACCCTACCCCATCCTTGATCCCTGCTCTCCAGGGAAAAGCCATGTTCAACTTTTTAAGCTGTTTTTTTTCTGTATTGACCTCGACGTCTCTAAATAGTATACTTACACTGCTCTTTCTTAATATAAACTTAAACCTGGAAATTTATACCCAATAAGTGACCATTTTCTGCTGGGGTAAACAAGAACACTAAGATATCTAATTGCCTCTTAAATAGATTTATGGCCATTCATTTTGTGATTAGCCCTACCCACACCCTTGCTTTCAGGGACACCGTATCATCCATCACAGCCCCTTCACTTTTAGCATTCTTAGATTTGATATGTTGTTGCCACTTACTCTCCAGCTTTCCACCTTCCAAATTTGATTAACACGTTTCTTCTACTCTTACCTTCTTCCCTTTCTCCTTGTTGTTGTGAGTTGATACCTTTTAAATGGATTTTATTGCTGTTTTAGTGGGATTGTTGGAGAGAGCAGAGCTAAATGCCTGCATTTAATTCACTTATGTTTAACTGGAAATCAGAAATGAACTTTAAAATATGCATGTTTGCTTATGAGCAAAGTATGAGGTTTTATAAAATGAGATTATTTGTGCTGATTATAAAAGAAATAAGATTAATTTAAATAATTAAAATATTATACAAGAAACTGCAAATCTCTCTGTTGTATCGCCTTCACCCCCCCCCCCCCGAAGTTCCATTCCTTAGATTGCTATGTTTTTTCTGGATTGATTAATTTTTGCATTGTTATATGTTTTAATTCACTTTTCTTAATGATGCATATAAACCTATCTCAACTTCTTAAATTGCTTCATGTTAGCCTGTAGATGTACCATACTGTATTAACAAATTCACTGTTGATGGCCATTTAGATAGTTGCCTATTTTTCGCAAATAAACAAGGCTACAGTAGACACCCTTACAAATAAAAAAGTTGAGATTTCTATAAAAAAGGAAATAATGAAGACCAAACATCTAATTGTTACTCATGGGACATGTTGTATATTTTTTTAATTTCCTTAGCTTATATGGTACAGTGACATTTTATGCAAAGGATGTTTTCCTAAAGATCTATTATGATTGCAACTCACATAGCTCAAGATTATTTTTTCCAGTAGGAATAAAAGTAAAGTGTACAGGAGTGTATTCTCGGATCACATAAATCTACAATCATTGTAGCATATGTTTTCTTTAATGCTACTTTAAATTTCCACAATAATGAACACTAATATTTCGCATAATGATATTCTGTAAATTAAGAACACAGCATATCACTGTGGTTATTTAAACTTTCTCATGGTATTTTATCACACCTAATATTGATTCTCAGGTTTAGTTTCCAGTGTTAGCACAAAACAACCATCACTTAGAATGCATTGTTATGGGATCTGAAGAGTTTAAATTATAACAGCCTATGTTAAATGATAGAAAAAGAGTCATGGATTCATTTGTGTGGATTCATTTAAAAAACATGTTTCATACAATACTTCCAAAGGCTGGTAATCATTTTTGGCTAGAGAGTAGGATCACCATGAAACAAGTGTGAAAGCCAAGTTTGCAATTCACTCAACCAGCTCCGAAGTCATATAGTGCTGATGCTTTCTTGGGGAATATTTGCATTATTTAAAATTTTGAGCCAAAGTGGAGATTTATTAATATTTTAATATCATACTATTTCAAATTTACATAATTCATTGTTGCATTCAATGTGATATACTATGTGAGTGTATGTGTATTGAGGTGCCATCATCCATTACATCAATATATTTAGAGAAAACTCATATCCAACAATATGTTAATAGGATGCTATGACGTGGACTATTTAACCTGGTTTTTACTTATTTTCTCACTACACATGGACAGAGGCTGACTCTAAAAATCAATTTATATGTGTGTATATATACACACACATACATAAATATTGTGTGTTTGTGTGTATGTTGCATTTCTGGTGATACTAGGCACTCTTCTTTTTAACTAATTCAGTTGCTGTCCCCTGTAGCATTAAGTACTATGAAAGAACAGGCTTTTAAAGAGATTAGAAGATAAAAAGAAATATTTGAGTTAGTTCTAAAGAGAATTTCTCATTTTACATAGTCTATTTCCAAGAAGTAATTAAAACCATATAAATTACAGTTAAATCTTACCACTGACTTGCAAATCCATAGACTAACAATGTAGCTTTCAATCTTCCCTTTTTTTTTAGCTTTCCAATATTTTAGGGTTTTTATATCTCCAAACCAATGATCAAATAAAGCAAGACATTAATTAAAGTATCATTTATAGTTATTCCAAACTCCATGAATATTCTTTTTAACATGTTAAAGTAAATATTATTATATAAAATATATTTTTTACCAATTTGGTCTTAGGGAAATTATTTACTTTGAAGCATCTCATCTGTCTCTACCGAGTAACCCAAGTATCAGCACCTACTTTTCCCTAGATATCCAATCATTTGGAATAACCATTCCCATTAATAAGCAATAATGTAATCAAAATGACTTTGTTACACACATCTCTGCCTCAGTGTCTCTGGATGGTCCAGTCCACGCTTGCTCTCATTTCCTGATTTCACTGAATTCTTAATCTCACTCCCATTTTGCCCTAACGTCTTGTCCTCTTTCTCTGGCTCATCTGACTCAAAAGTAGAAGACCAACCCTTTCCTCAAAACAAAGCAGTTGTGTTAAGCAGAAATTTCTTTGTGGTTTGTGGTTAATGGGAGAAGGTTACTTTAAATCCCAGTGTAAAATTGAATATTATACAACCACATTCTTTTGAAGGTCATTCAGCCTCTTTAACCACCATCAATTTCTCTCTGAATGACTTCCTCCCCGTCTCCCCGTCTGGACAGCATGGTACTCAAACTCCTCTTTCTGCATGGGTTCCCTTCATGAGACTTCTTCCTCTCCAATTACAGCCCTGGGCTGACTACAAAACTCAGATTTCTCCTTGCAGAGTACATCTCACTTCTCTACCTTTCCAGACCAGTCCATTGAAGCAATTTGTGATGGTTGATTTTGTGTATCAGCTTGACTGGGCCATGAGGGGCCCAGATACTTGATCATGCATTTTTCTGGGTGTTTCTGTGGGGGTGTTTTTGGATGAGATTAACATTTAAATTGGTAGACTTTGATATTAGATTAGATTAACATTGTAATCAGTAGAGTAAAGCAGATTGCCCTCCATAATGTAGGTGGTCCTCATCCAATCAGTTGAAGGCTTGAATGAAACAAAGAGACCAACCCTCCCCTGGTAAGACAGATTTTATCCAGCTGACTCTTTTGGACTTCATCTGCAACATTGGCTCTTCCTGTCTGATGTCCTTGGAATTGAAACCTTGGCTCTGCCTGGGTATCCTGCATCACTGGCCCACCCTGCAGATTTTGAATTTACCAGTTTCCATAATTGCGTGATTCCGATTCCTTATAATAAATCTCATATAGATATATATGAGTGAATATATATGCATTTTTTTTCCGCTGAAAAGAAGCCATCTGCTGTGGGCTCTTAAATTCACAGACTTTCCACTAATATTATCATAGTCTTCGTTATGTTTACCTTCTCATCAATCTCTGTAAGAGAAAAGGGAGCCATGTAGAGATTTATTCTCTCAGTGACATTAATTCTGCTGACTTCCTTATTCTCCTTACTGCCCCTGCCTGAGTCAAGAGAGGTTACCATCAGAGTTTTTCCACTGAGCTTAGTTTGTTATTTTATTTGAAATAGCCATTTTTTCTTTATACTTCTGGAGCTGCCTTCTTGAAAAACGACCGTCTAATTTAACAGCTTAGATTTTATGTATCTAATGAGACTGTTGTAGACACTGAAAGCTTGAGAAATTTGGTCTTGATTTGTCCAAATGCAATAGCATGTTCTACAGTTCTCAGGGCACCAGAATCAGAGGAAAATCAATGGAAACGATCAGTTTGTATCACTCAGGAGACAACGTTGCCTGGCCATAAATGATCAGTACCAGTAAATACTTTGGCATTATCTCCTTCTAATATGATGATGTGGAGCCAGTGGTGTAGCACAGAAAAATAACTAGAAGTAGATTTTGTTAACATATTTTTGGGGAGTGATACTGTCTACTGCCATTGATAGCAATGCTTTAAAGTGGAGTTTATCAATCATTGTTGCACTTTTGGGCTGGATAATTCTTTGCTGTGGAGGGAAAAGGAAGAATAGAAGGAGGGAAGCAAGAGAGTTGCAAAGAGAAGTGCATATAAAAGTTCATTTGCCACAGACCCTTTATTTCACAACATTGCTCTAGTTTTAATGTTATTCTTATGGGAACATACATCAATTTACAAATGTCTTGAACTTTTAAGCTTAAATTCTTTTTTTTTTTTTCAGAACTCGGTAATAACAACTAAAACATTTTCACTGAAATAGTCACCATTCCTCTGGGAAGTCAGTTTTCAAAATCACATTTGTGTATTTTTCCCACCTACCTATTTGGGGGTGTAAGGTGTGGGAGATCAAGATTTGGACACCCTGAAATATATCTCTTTACCTTGATTGCTTTCTCTGAGGGACATTTGACCTCCCCCACTAACTGCCTAAAGAATTTGACATGGTGGCTCCTTCCTGGAACAGATCTTCTATCATGATGGCTGTAAGGATAATGTAAAACAGATGTTACAATGGGAGGGGCACCAAGCCCCTTTTATCAAAAAATTCTCTCTCTCCCTGACCACATTATCTATAGATGACCCTGAAAAGAGTTGTCTTCTTGCCCTCTGAAGTCTACCCACCCCCAACACCTTCCTTGCCTTTAGCTACAATACTTAAGCAAGCAGCTTAGACAGAGGGACGAGTTGCTCATTTCTGAGTTTCTCCCATGTATACATGTTATTAAACTTGGTATTATTTTCTCCTGCTAACCTGTCTTGTTAATTATTTGGCTAGCCATAAGAACCCTAAGGGAAAGGGCAGAGGGGGATTCTCCCTCTTCCCCCCTCAAAGGCAACTGCTGTTAAGAAAAGAAAAGATTGTTTGTTATTTGAAAAAGTACTCTGGGTCCATTTTCCTGCAGGGAATTGTGAGAGCTTATGACTAATTTCCGATTATTTAGGAAAAAGTCACTCCTTTAAGTATCTTATGATAAAGTCCTTAACAGTTTTCACAGGCAACTTCAAATGATGTTTTCTGAGAAATTGGAGGTGACATTTTCTCTGACTTCACAAAGTTTTATTTTTCCCATTTACCTCTCATCAATAATGTGCCATATATTTCCCTCATAAGATATTTTAAATTTCTGAGCATCCCTGAGGAGATTTTAAGATCAAAAAATCAAATCAACATTTCATGTTACTATGTTACCGTTAATGTTACTATTCAAGGTCCTGTGCCAGGTGCTGTAGTGTGTACTGGTTGAGTGAGTCTTCAAAGAGGTTTCAGTATAATCAGAAAGTTGACACATTAAAGACAAAGTTGGGGAGGGCAAGGGCTGAGGGTGGCGAGCGTGGAGATTAAATAGCAACAGGTTTTAACAGTAGCTGATTAGAACATAGCAGATACCATGGGTTGAGGTGGGCGTGGTACAGCATGATTACGGGCCAAATATAGGTTTTTGTGTTACAAAACTCCGAGGATGCTAAATTTAATTGAGATTTGAATGTAATTAATTAAATCTTGTATTGCCTTTCCTCTTTGGCTCCTAATTTCTGACCCCAAATCGCTGTAGTTAAAGGTTATTATCTAAATTAATTCGTGGCTAAAAAAATAAGGATTTCAGTGTTTGAGTTTCATTAATACTGATGCAACAAATTGCAAAGGGCAGACGCTGGGTTCTCAGATGCCCGGTGGGCTCTGAAATGCAAACATACTTGAAATTCACTTTGTAGGAGTGGGGTAACCACTTTGCATGTCTGAAGTTTTGCGTTTTTCTTTCACATTGTGATTAGTCTGAAAGATGTGAAGATATTTCTTAGTCATCATACTGGGATTTTCTAAGAAACGTCAGTTTTTGGTATTCTGGTCAGTATCGATTATATAATAAGGTGTAATCATAAAGCAATTTTTTTCCCCAAATCATAGATTCTTCTGAAAATATCCTTCCTATGTTCTTCTCTAAAATGAAATATTGGTTTCTTTCTTATTTGTCTTTCTTTTCTTCCTCTATGTAGGAGATTGGTCTTTTCTTTTCTCTCCCATAATAGTGAATTTGTCTTTTCTTTTATCATTATTCCAAAGTTAAGTTTTCTTATCCTTTGTCCTCCAAATGAATAATTCTCCCTGTACGGGCCCCAAGAAAGTGAATTTGTGTGTGTGCCTCTCATAGTGAATTTCCTTTCTTGTTTGCTTATTGAAATTTAATTTTTCTTTTCTGCTTTTTTACTCACAGGTAATCTTTCTCCACTTTGACTCCCCCACACCCTTAAATTGATGACTTTTAAAAAGTGATTTTTTTCTCTTTTCTGATAAGTTGAAGAGGCAACATCAGGATTTAAAGTTACAATTGTAATATTCTCATCAGTGACTTCTTTCAGGAATTTCTGCAAATAATTACTTTTGTGGACTTTTACTGAACTGGCCTATTCTCTCCTCCTAGCACTCTTAAATTTACATTTCTATAGTATACATAACTGTATATTTAATAAACATAGAAGGTTTTTCTTAAAAAATTGAAAATATTTTCTTTCCTGTTTAATTTTTAAACTTAAAAGATATTACCAATAAACTTGTAATGGCTGAGTAAATGGTAAGCCTACTTTTTGAGGTTTCCTGGAAGACTACAGCTTTATTTTCAGTTTTCTCAGGTTTACATGATAATGACTGGTTAGCACAACTGTTCTGCCTGGCTCTCTCACTCTTATACACAAAAATTTATTCATTCATCAAATAGTTACTAATCACCTATTATGCACCAGACACTGGGCTAGGGGCTGGGGGAAAGCAGTAATTTTAGTGATCTGGGCCCACTCCCGTGGGGCTAGTGGTTTAGTTAGGGGGACAGTCTCAAAATAAATAAACCAATACATGATCCATGCAACTAACACACTTGGATTTCCCATTGGAGGGTTATGCAATTTCTTTCACCTTTGATAGCTATCTATTTTCTTTATTTCTCATAAATAACAGTAATCACTGCTGCCACTTATTGAGAGGTTACTATGTGCCAGGGACTTTGTTCAGTCTTTTAATTGCGTTATGTCATCTGGTGCTCCAGATACCCATCAATCGATCATTATTACGTGCATTCTACACATCAGAAACTGAATCCTAGAATGGCTCTCATCGTGCAGGCAAACTGGAGCCAAAGTCAAATCCAGTGGTCTGATGCCTGCTCCTTGACCCTCCTTGAGTCTGAATGGGTTCACACGGCCCTTTCTCTTTACTACCAGACGAATAGTCTCTTCCTCTTTCTAATAGAGACCTTCTCCCTCCAATCAATTCAAGGATTTCTTTGGTTTTATTTTTCCCAAACCACTAATGTGAGTTTTGGATAACTGTTCACCAGACAATCATTTATTTGTTGTTTATTCACTCAGGAAGCCTATGAGATAGTGCCTGAACAGCATCCGTAGTATCCATACCTGGCCTTGACTATCTTGGCTCACACAGACTAGCTCAGGGATGGGTGTGTGACTCAGCACAGGACAGGCAGTATCAGTCAGGCAGTATCAGTCTTGGTTTTTCCCTGGAGATACTCAGAGCGAGATGTTCTCTTTCGACTGCAGTTTCCTCGTTGGAAAGATTTAAACCTCAAACTAACTTCCTGACCTCATGTCAGATGTCTCATGCAGTGTGATCTACTATACCCTCTTAGAAAAGGAGCTGCACAGAGGAGGGCTTGGGGTTTGGAGAGACCAAGAAATGTTCATCAGAGAACGAGCATTACCCTTGCTCCTTCTGAGTTGTAGCGTGGATAAACCTACAACCTCACTACATATACTAGTTAAGTAACAAGTTGACTCTCTTACTACTTAGTTAACACTTCATTGGCTTGAGAGCATAGGCAATCCCACAGGTATGCAAACCATTTCTGTATTAAAGTAGTGAGGCAGGCCTGGGCAGGGGGAGGTCTGGCTCTAAGGAGCCAGAGCATTTAAGAATGCTCAGTCTTAATGTTAATACAGAGGCAAAGGAAATTGGAGACGCAAAGGGAGGTCTGGGATTGATACCAGATCCCTCCAGTTTTCCAGGGGGCCCCACGAGTGATGCATAGATTTGTGTAGCAATGAGGTCTGTCACACTGTGTCAAAGGAGGTGTCATCTGCAGCTCATTGAGGATGGTTTTAGAGCAATGGAAAACACACGTGGGATGCAATATACATATCGAGGCTGGCATTAAATCAAAGCATATTAGAGGAGTCTTTGCAGAAGAGTGCTGTCAGTTTCTCTGGGCTCCCAACCAAGCAAGTTACAGAGGAATTCACATCAGCTGTGGGGAAAATTCATCTGTTGATCCAAAAGCAACTGCCAAGCTGTCTTTGGTACATGACAGCTGGAAGAAATGTCCTTCTCATATCAGTGTTTCAAATGCAGGCACTCACCAGATTGGTTAAAGAGGGAGGAAGGGTAAAGGAAATGAAAATGTGGAGATCGTTGATATGAGAGGCAGGAAGAGTGAGGGGAGATCTGATGAAGAAAATCAAATGAATGTTAAGTGGCTCATAAAGGTACCTCTGCAGGTTTCAGATAAATCACCTGTCATAAGTTATTTTCTTACAGGATATAGTTCACCCCTTATTGACTATGACGGGTTTACACCTGATTCAAAGCCATGTTCTCAAACTGGATTTTTACCTTCATTTCTTAAAACAAAGCATTGGCCAGCTCAGATAAAGGTAGAGGCTCTCCAGTATTGTGATACTTATCATTACTGGTTTTCTTGCTGATGTTTCCTTGAAATTTACATTTAAAATGGTACTGTGCTAATTTACCCCTTAAAACCATCTCCATGGAAATGTCCACCAGGAGTGTAGGAATAGTGGGCACGGTTATGGTAGGTGTGAAGGCTGTCCTATTGCTGCCACATAATTATTGCCCTGTGAGAACTCCATGCAGAGCACATGCAACATGGAACCTATTTGCCAAGTGAATAACAATTTTTGATTTAAAAAAAATTTATTTCTAAAACTCTGTCTTTAGCAGATAAGCATTATAAAACTATATTAACTTTTTTAATTTCAAATTTCAGTTTGTCCATCGTGTTTTTTCCTTTAAAATAAAAAGTTGCATTACTTTTCTGATTAAAAAATATATATGTGTGTGTGCGTGTGCTTATTATAAAAGATGTAATCAATTCTGACAAATATGGAGGAAAAAGTTACTGGATATACTACCACCTGAGACAAGTACTGTTCTTCCAAATCTTCCTGAGTTTATATGAACACACATATGTATAAATACACATATATACGTATGTAAATATGCAAAATTATATGCATGTAAAATTTAATAACAAAAATATATATTGTATATACTACATTAAGTTAATTTTTTTTTTTTTTTGTGAGGAAGATCAGCCCTCAGCTAACATTCGTGCCCATCTTCTTCCACTTTATGTGGGATGGCGCCACAACATGGCCTGACAAGTGGTGCATCGGTGCGCGCCCGGGATCCAAACCCAGGCCGCCAGCAGTGGAGCGTGCACACTTAACCACTACGCCACGGGGCCAGCCCCTAATTTTTTTCTGCAATACATCCACTTCATGTTTCCATTTCCATGAATATGAATCCATATTAATGACTACATACCAGGCATTACGTTCATTTAAAATAATTATTTAAATCAATGAATTATTGATGGATTTTTTTCTCTTTTACACAATAGTACAATGAAAATGCTTTTATGTGCATCTTTGGGCACTGCCATTTTATTTGCTTAGGAAACAATTCCTAAAAGCGAAATTGTTAGATCAGGTGGTACATGTAAATTACATTCTAATACCTATTGTTGGAATGAACCTACAGAGAGATTGTTACATTGTATACATCCATCAATAGAATATAAGCTGCCTGTTTCATTTGAACCATATGGGAAATGCTAAAATAACAATTCTGCTCCCTCCCCCAACCAGGTGAGTCAAATGCTCAGGGAATGTGGATAATTGTATTAGTCAAAATCCTGTATTTGCAATAATTTGAAACTTTATTTTCCAATGTGAGAAGAAAAGCTTTGGGTTTAGTTTGTTCTTTTGCTAGTTCCTTACTTTGTAAAGATAAGTTGTTGGTTTGAAATCTTTCTTGTTTTTTTTAGTTTAAGCATTAACAGCTATAAATTTTCCCCTCAGTGACTGCTTTTGCTGCAATTCAGATTTTGGTATGTTGTGTTTTCATTTTCAGTTTTCTCCAAGAATGTTTTAATTTCCCTTGTGATTTCTTCTTTGAGTCATTGATTGTTTAAGAGTGTGTTGTTTAATTTCCATGAATTTTCCAGTTTTCTTTCTGTCACTGATTTCTAACTTTATCCCATTATGGTCAGAGAAGATACTTCACATGACCTCTATCTTTTTAAACCTATTGAGACTTATTTTGTGATCTAACATATGGTGTATGCTGGAGAATGCCCCACATGCACTTGAGAAGAATGTGTGTGCCGTTATTGTTGGGTATAGTGTCCTGTTAGATCCAGTTGGTTTATTGTGTTGTTCAGGTCCTCTTTCCTTAGTTATCTTCTGTATGGTTGTTCTAGTCATTATTGAGAGTTGGGTATTGAAATCTCCAGCTATTATTGTGGAAACAGCTATTTCTCTCTTCAATTCTGTCCATTTTTTCATCATATATTGGGATGGTCTGTTATTAGATGCATAAATGTTTATAATTAGTATATCTTCTTGATGTATAGAACCTTTTATTAATATGTAATGTCCTTTTTTTTTTCATAACCCTTTTGATTTGAAATCTATTTTGACTGATATTAATATAACCACCTCTGGCATCTCTTTTGATTATTGTTTACATGGAATATCTTTATCCATATGTTCACTTACAGCTCTTTGTATCTTTGGATCTAAAGTGAATCTCTTGTAGACAGCATATAGTTGGATCATGTTTTTATCCTTTCTGCCAATCTCTGTCTTTTAATTGGAGGATTTAATGTATTTACATTTAACATAATTAGTGATAAGAAGGGATTTTCTTCTGATAAACATAGTTATTCTTTTTATTAAACTTGATAATAAATGTGAAAATATTAGGGAATGTCTTGATCAGATGTAGTTCTGTATTTGCATAATAAACTTAAATTGGTTATTCTGCCCCTTAGAGTGATTTTGTTTTTAACATCCTCTGACCCACACTGGATTTGATGGAACAGCCTTCAGCGTTGACTTATTCCAGTGTTTCTGCTCTGTTTTTCTGGCATTCACTCAGCTGTGCTCTCCTCTACATTTCTTCTTCCTCAGCCTGGATTCTTACACGGGGGGCAAAATGGCTGGAGCATTTCCGGTGTTCATGTCCACATATACTCATCATCATCAGAAGAAAAAATGACTTTTCTAGCAGCTTTGCCAAGAGATCAAACTTTGTTCTTAGAACCCATCCAGCAAATCTCTTTCACATGTCGTTGGCCCATATTAGGGCAAATGCTTCTTTCTGAACCAATCCCTGTGGTCAAGGGAAGGCTATGTGGTGACTGGCTTAGGCCTGGGTTCTGGAACTAATCAGTGTGGAAGGGAGAATTGGAATTCCTGTAATTCCCATCAAACCAATCCCCAAAGCTTTCGAAGGACTGGACCTCTCTGAATCACAAGGCTCCTATGTGGGAGTCTTATATTAGTTTTCTATTGCTGCTATAGCAATTGCCACAAATTTATCACCTTAACATAACATTTATAATCACAATTCTGCAAATCAGGTGTCTGGATCAGCGTGGCTCAGCTGGTTCTCTGATACAGTCTCACAAGGCTAAAATCAAGGTGTAGGCAGGTCTGTGATTCTATCTGGAGGCTCTGGGATGAATCTACTTCCAATCTCATTCAAGTTGTTTGCAGAATTCAGTTCTAAGCAGTTATAGGACTAAGGTCTCTATTTCCTTGCCGGCTGTCAGCCAGAGGTTACTCTTAGCTTCTAGAGGCTGCCTGCATTCCCTGGCTCAAGGTGTCCTTTTTTCATCTTCAAACCCAGAGCCAGCAAGGACAGGTTGAATCCTTCTCACTATTCCAATATCTTTAACCTCCCTTTGTCTCATTTCCCTTCTGCTCTTCAATCCTCCACATCTGTCTTTCCTTTTTGCTGTATAGAGTTTGTGTGATGACGTTGGATAATCCAGGATCATCTCCCTACCTAAATTCGTGAGTAGTAACCTTAATTCTGTCTGCAAACTCCTTTCAGAGCAGTACCTAGATTAGTGTTTGATTGAATAACCATGAGATGGGAATCTTGGTGGGAACATCTTTAGAATTTTGCCTACTACAGGTATCAACGTATGGATAAAACATTTCAGTACCTTTGGAGGGAAGAAGGAGGAAATAGAAGCTGGTTAGGCAACTATCATCGTTTTCCAAAGATTCTAAGTACAAAATCTCTAGGGTTCTTTTTTAATTTTTAAAATTTTAGAATTAAAAAAATGTTTTTTAACATATCAAGCTCTAAATACAATGAGAACTAAAAGGTATCCTTTGGATCTTACAAATATTTTCCTGCAATTAGTCCTACAGAAACTCAATCAGGTAATACATTTCTATTCTCTTCACTCAACAAATATATATTGAGCTTCTACCATGTGTCAGAATCTGTTGTAGGGACTATATTATTTGGGAAAAAAATCCCTGCTCTCATGGAGTGTATACTTTAGTTGGGGGCCATGGGGGGGGCGCTCAGTGAAAATAACACATATATATGTAGCAGAAAGTGATACATATTTTGACAAACAAAATGAGCAGAGGAGAGGAACTGCTGCAATTTTAAATAAAATGAGAGATCTCACTGAGAAAGTGAACATTTGAATCAAGGCCTTGGAGAGGTGAGGGGTGAGCCATATTTATATCTGGGGGAAAAGCATTCCAGGCAGAACCACCCCTATCCACCCTCCCTTCATCCAACACAATGTAGCTACTCAGTCTTCAGCCATAAAGGCTGTGAAGGCTTTTATACATCAGTCAAATTATGGGAGGCTTCAGTGAGGAATATTTTGGAAATAATAGTGGAATTCTATCAGAAGGTGTTAGAGCGTTTCTTGTGGTGAACAGAAATAAATGCCAGTTTACAATGCATTGATGTGTGTATTCAAATTGATTTCTCCTTCTCGGAGAAGAACTAACAAGAAAAGTTATATACACACCTGCTTTCAACACAAATATCTTCAACCTTCATGTTGCTCATGTAGATTCTCAAGGAAATTGCCCCAGAAAAGCAGCAGAATGTTAAAGCTAATAGCAACAAGGCAAACACTAACATTTTGCTTCCTTTGCTTACTAGAGACAGCCCCCCTCTTGTCACAGAAACGGATAGCCTCCTTGATGAATTTCTACATTTCAATTTATGTCTATTTCGTTGTGGGTGAGGAGGGGTGAAATATGATGACAGGCCTACGGAAGAGGGAACAAGAGTAGTTAGAGGAATTTGTGATTTCAACATTTGAGAAAAATATGGACCCTGGAAGGAAATAATGATGCTCATCAAAAGGCACCATAAAACAAGATTATGGAAAGAATATGCTTGTCTGCAATTCTATTTTGAGAATGGATGATTAACTTGTACTGCAAATTCATAACATTCCTTCCTGGAAATCATGATTGTGTATGAAGGTCTGTGCCCCAGCCATAGTGTTGAACACACTGTTTAAGGTGGGGTTCCCAGAGCTCCTACGGGAAATAGGCATGGAATTCATCAATTTACAAATATAGTTGAGTTTTGTGTAGTTAGGAATTAGTTCACATGCTCGAAGTTCCAACAAAAGTGAAAAATAAAAACCAGAGTGGATTATACAGGATAGATATTTGTTTCTCTCCTCTAAAAGACACCTCGAGACATTAAGACAAGGCTGGTGTGGTGACTGTGTTAGTCAGGGTTCTCCAGAGAAACAGAACCAATAGGAAATGTATTTTATGTATATAAATATATATATTTATAAAATATATATAAACAAATATGTAAATATAAATATATTTTATATATAAATATAAATATATATACATATATATACTGGCGAACTAGAAAAGCCAATGGTGCAATTCAGTCTGAGTCCAAAGGCCTGAGAATCAGGGGGCTGATAGTGTAAATCCCGATAAACCCAGGGAACCAAGAGCACTGATCCAAGGGCAGGAGAAGATGGATGTCTCAGCTCAAACAGAGAAAGTGAATTTGCCCTTCCTCCGCATTTTTGTTCTAGTTAAGCCCTCAGTTGATTGGATGATGCCCTCCCACACTGGCGAAGATGATCTTCTTTACTCAGTCTACTGATTCAAATGTTAATCTCTTCCAGAGACACTCTCACAGATGCACCCAGGAATAATGTCTTATCAGCTACCTGGGCATCCCTTAGCCTGGTCGAGCTGACACATAAAACTAACCATCACAACCACATTAGGCACTAGGGCTATTTCTACCACGTTGCTTCTGCTATCCTCGGCACTGGTTTTCTAACTCACAATCCAAGATGGCTGATTGAGTTCATTATATTTGTACACCTGCTACCAGAAGCCTACACCCTCAAATTCACCTATCTTTAAAGACATTTTTGAAAAGTGATACACAACATTTTCGTTTATATCCTATTGGTTAGGACTTAGTTACATGGACTTAACTCTGTATTTTAGTAGATTATGTGCCTAACTTCAAATCAAGACTTTTATGATGACGGATGAATGGGACCTTAGCTACTAGGGGTGTGCAATGGAAATTGAGCTCTTAAATGTTCCCTGTGTTACTGATAAGAATGTCCTGTATGCTTGAAGCCTTGAACCACACTGTACCAGCTTGTCGGGATAGTTTGTGCAAACAATGTGGTTTATGGTGAATGCGTATTTTTTTTCTGGGGGTTTGGAATTTTGATAACTGGTCAGTCATGAAGGCACTGTGCTCCTACGTGACAGTCTCCAATAAAAACCCTGGACTTGTAGGCTCATACAACCTTCCCTGGCAGAAAGCACTTCACATATGTTGCTACAGTTTATTGCTGGGGGATTCAGTGTGTCTTGTGCAGCTCCATTGGGAGAATACTCTTAGCAGTTCACACCTGGTAGCCTCCAGACTCTGCCAGGTGTGGCTTTTTCCTTAATTGATCCTGCTTTTTATCCTTTGGTCATAATAAACCATCATCATAATGAAATGACTTTTGAGTTCTACATACCAGGCTGTGTGCTAATTGTCTTATATGCTTTTTATATGCATTAATCTTGCTAGCAACCCTACAAAGTTATGATTACTATTGCCTCCATTTAAGTAAGGAAAGCCTCTGGATATATATGTTATTCATGATAATGTGGACCCTGGAAGCTGGTTGTTCAGTTTTGGGAAGGAAAATGTCTTGAGTATAGGCATGTCTCATTTTTTGAAATAGTGGAATAAACAACAGGTTGTTGCAGTAGACTGTGTTATTTTTCAAAAATGTCTTTGTTCTTGCGTTACTCTTCCCTGCTCTGTTGACTTTGGGCCTGCACAGGTGACTTACTCTGCCCAATGGAACATGGGCATAAGTCACAGTGTGAAAATTTCAAGAAGAGGCTTAAGGGCCACCATGAGTTTCCACTCCTCTTGAGCTTCTGGCTTCTGTGATGAGAACATCAAGACAAGACCTGGGTAAACATTGATTTTTCAGCTTGAGTTCTGAAATGAGAAGACATGTGGAACAACCCAAATCTCCAACTCAAGCCTGGAGCAAAGCAATCACAGTACACTCATCCCATCTATGAGGATGAAATATAGACACGTCATAGCCACTAATGTTTTGGTATTGTTTGTTATGCAACATTACCACAGTAAGGCTGAATAATACAGTTGAAAAGCAAACATGTAATTCTATTATTTTATTTTTTCTTGGAAGATTGGCCCTGTGCTAACATCTATTGCCAGTCTTCCTCTTTTTTTTTTTCTCCCCAAAGCCACAGGACCTAGTTGTGTATCATAGTTGTAGAGTTGTAGCTCTGCTGTGTGGGACGCCACCTCAGCACAGCTTAATGAGCGGTGAGTAGGTCGGATCCCAGGATCCAAACCAGCGATCCCCGGGCTGCCAAAGTGGAACATGCGAGCTCAACCACTACGCCACCGGGCTGGCCCCCTAAATATGTAATTTTAAATGGAAACAATTTGAATAGGCCGTCAGAATTCCCAAAATAGTCACTCTTATGATAAGTCATTTTATTTAGTAAAAAATATTTTTTGCATCACTAAAAACTCAATATTTCTATCAAGAGAAAATAACAACACACAATTACTGAATTTCTGCTGTGTGGTAGATACTTTTCTAAGCTCTTTACATATATGTGTGGTAGATACTTTTCTAAGCTCTTTACATATATGAACTCAAGTTGATATATGTAAGGATGTTATCCCACATTATAGAGTTGGAAATTATGGAGGCTAAGTAACTTTCCCACATTCACACAATGGTTTCAAGTGATAGAACAGGGCTATAGTTACAGGAAGTCTGAGAGTCCAGAGGTTACACTGTTGCCCACTATGTAATACTGACAAATAAGTTTGGATATTTAGATAATTTACAGGTGGGTTTTTAAAGTTAGATGCATAAATTAGTAAGTTTGCAGATTGATTGTATAAGGGGGAACAACTAGCATTTAGTTTGTTTTTTTGATCACTCATACACACACACACACACATTTTAGCGGATGGGGAAGTTCATGAATATTCTAACCTCCCTAGAGATAATTAAATACACACATGAGTAATAGGAAGATTTTTTTTCAGAGACTTCCCATATTGAAAGAATTGCTCAAGGCCAACCTTTGAGGAGCCCTTGCAATGTAAAATGTTTCATTTAATTTCTCTCCCAGCATAGTGAGGAGATATTTATATTTTGGTTAACATAATGAATGCAACGCCAACTATGTAATAGTGTTTGGCTCTTGTTGTTTTTACTCCATTCACCTCTGGAGCCCTTATAGTATGTTTTCCTCTGGAAAAATAACCTATAAATAAATTGAGATTTTGATATTTTGAGACTCTCTGTGATTATTAATTATGGGGGAAAATGTTATGATATTTTACTTTACCTCTTCATAACAAAGAGATGGAAATTTGCACTTTTCTGGGAAACTGGGGATCCATAAATGATCAATTTCAACAATTTTGAGCTTCCTTACCTCAACGTGCATATATTTCCACACCTTATCAAGATGCCCCAGATGTGGTATAAGCATGTTATACTGTATCATAGTCCTTATGTAACTATATATAAATTTATAGTAGAATAATGGAACAGGTAGTGACTTGGAATATAATATGTCATTACCTTTGATTATTTAGTGAATTATCATTTGGTAAAAATTCAATAGGATTTATACAAAGAATTAGAGAAAAATGATATCAAGTGCTAACATCATTTCATCTCTTCGAAATTTTTTTTCTCTAGTAAACATGAGGTACAATGATAAGACAGTTATTTTATTAGTCCTTTCAATTCCTCCACGTTAGATGTGCCTAAAGATGATTCTTTCACAGTCCCTTCTTCCTTTCCATCTCATTATCTCTCTCTCTTCTCTGTTAGAATTATTATATTTCCATCACTTTTGTGGGCACTCATTTTTGTTTTGAAACTGCAAAATTTAATCACAAATTTAGATCGCTGAGGAAAGGGAGTTGGTATTTTTATTTATTTATTTATTTTCCCCCCAAAGCCCCAGTAGATAGTTGTATGTCATAGCTGCACAGCCTTCTAGTTGCTGTATGTGGGACGCGGCCTCAGCATGGCCGGAGAAGCGTGCGTCGGTGTGCGCCCGGGATCTGAAGTGGGGCCGCCAGCAGCGGAGCGTGCGCACTTAACCGCTAAGCCACAGGCCGGCCCGGGAGTTGGTATTTTTAATGATTTCTATTGGTCGAAGAGAATTAATTAACTAGACAAATTATAGTTAAATTGCAGTATTTATGACTTTTTGAGTTCATCAGAGAAATATGTGTGCGGTTCATAGACAGGACTAGAAACGGCAGTTAAAGATAATTCATCACACCAGAAGTGCTAAACCACAATATTCACTACATCCCATATGAAGCTGTTTCTAAATGATCAGTGACCGTTTTTGACAGAAGTGTGTTGATTAGGTATAAATGTCTACTATCCTGTCATGGGTAAGCATAATGATGTTATAATCACATGTCACGCATGTCAGTGTACATAATTTGCAAAAGTATTCTTTCTTGACCCAAACATACCTCAGGCCACTTAAGAAAACAGACTTTGGCTTCAGACATCCAGGGTTCAATTATATCATTGCCGTATACTTGACGCCTGTGATCTTGGGCAATTTATTTGTGTGTGCCTTAATATGCCAGTAATTAATGTCAGGATAATTATACCTTCTTCTTAAGATAGCTATGGCTGTTAATGTAAGATACGTTTTAACATAGGTATACAACAAATATACATTGAAGAATAGTTTATTGAACGAATGCTGTTTCAGGTTTTATTCTCACAATATTTTATAGTTTGCATGCATTTTCTAATATATACTCTAGTCTACATGAAAATTTTCCTTAATAAGCTTTGGATGATCTCAAAATATATGCTAAGTTTACAGTTAAATTATATACAATGTTTTTTCCTACTATGTTGTTTAAAGGAAATGTTTATCAGTGAATTTCAACTTCAACAGCTTGATCAGTTAAGCAAATTAATGATTGGAAAGATAGAAAATGAGCAAAAGAGTGAACTTCATGAAAATGACAAGCCTGAAAAAAATTGTTTTCCTAGAGAACCAATCAGAAAATGCCAGAATAAGCCACTAGGCTTTCCTTCTAAGACTTCACAAATTTGCTTAAAAGCTATGCCTACCCTTTAAAAGAGTTGACACTTGACATTTTCCCAAGTTAAAAGTAATTTGGGTAATAACGCTGTAGGGAAATTGATCTTGTCAGGATGTTAAATGCATTTGTCTCTCTAAATATAATAAACTATGCTGGTTGAATGGATGATAATCACAGGCACATTTTTCTAATTTATCAGTAAGGTATTTAAACTTTTTTTTTGTTTTTTTTTTTACTTCTTCTGTTTATTACCAAGTGTCAGATTTAAAACTTTACATAAGGGGCCAGCCCGGTGGCAGAAGTGGTTAAGTGAGAGCACTCTGCTTCGACGGCCCAGGGTTCGCAGGTTCGGACCCCAGGCGCGCACCGACGCACCACTTGAAAAGCCATGCTGTGGCAGCGTCCCATATAAAGTAGAAGAAGATGGGCACGGATGTTAGCTCAGGGCCAATCTTCCTCAAGAAAAAAGGGGAGGATTGGCATCAGATGTTAGCTCAGGGCTAGCCCTCCTCACAAAAAAAAAAAAAAAAACTTTACATAAAATAAAACAAATATCTTTATAACATCTTTTACTAGAGCCTCAGGGTTATGAAGTGAGAGTATTTTGTAGCCATTTCAGTTTAAAACGCGGTGTTTTGCTACCATGGATTTATTCAAAATCTCCCACCATTTATGATTTGATATATTTTTATTTGATATATTGTGATATATTTTGTTAAATGAGACATTTTTGTCTAAGTCATAGTTTTAATTCACATTTGGAGATAAGGCACTTAAAGGTCAGATACAGGAAGTAAGGTTAGCATTTGGAAAGCACATCTATTTTGTCTTAACGCTACGGGAAATGTATACTATGGGCTCCACGGGAAGAACAGCAAGTGTACTCATTGGGTACCAGACATATTCAAAGTGTTTTACATGTATGAGTTTGTTTAATCCTCACAACAATCCTAGATGGTAAATACTTTTATCATCATTATCGGCATCTTAATAAATGAGCAAACTGAGGCCCAGAGGGGTTAAGTAAGTTGCCTAAGGTCATTCAGCCAGTGAGTTGCAGAGGTGGGATTCAAATCCAGGATGTTGGCACCAGTATAAGCTGTGTTCACCTACAATTCGCATATCTGCCATATACAGAACAAAGAGATTTGAGCTCTATCTTTAATATATTATTTAAAAAATAGAGGCAAATATTGTAAATTGTTGAGACATTAATCTGACTAGAGGATAAATGGGTGCTTGATATGCTATTTTCTACTATGATCTATGGTTTGAAATCTTCCATAATAAAAAATGTTGAGAAACAGAATTAAATTTCCTATGCTGTGAGGCAGATGTGGAGTTGTCTACCTCTAAGTCAGGGCCTAAGCACAGTCAACTTCCTGGCATTATCACTTCAATATGACATAGCTGCTTCCTGTTATCAGATCATATGCATTAATCATCATTAATTAAGTGTTAGAGTTTGTAATTATGGTGTTTAGGGAGGAAGCCAAACGCAATATGGAATAAAAGAGAATTGAGAAGGTCTACAAACATATCCTTTGAGGTGTCCAGGGTCTCTACTTTTTGCAAATACCCCAGAGATGGATAATTGAGTAGACATTTCTATAAGATCCACTTTGGTTCTTAATAAGATGGCACCTTTTGCAAATCTTCTTCACATTAGCTGCATATTCTATATCTCGGAATATGTAAATAATACTTCTCATGCTTAATGTCCTAATAAGAGACAAATAAAATAAACCCAGGGGTCAGCCCCACGGCATAGTGGTCAAGTTTGGCACGTTTTGCTTTGGCGGCCCAGGTTCATGGGTTCAGATCCTGGGTGCGGACCTATAGCACTGGTCGGCCATGCTGTGGTGGTGACCCACATATAAAGTGGAGGAAGATTGGCACAGATGTTAGCTGAGGGCTAATCTTCCTCAAGCAAAAAAAGAGGAAGATTGGCCACAGATGTTAGCTCAGGGCTAATCTTCCTCAGCAGAAATAAATAAATAAATAAAAATTAAAAAAAATAAACACAGAAGATTTTCCAGGAAAATCATGACAAAATCAGATCTTTAGATGCTATAGCCTCCCTCTGAGTAGCTAAAATAAAAGTAGTTTTGAAATACAAATGAAGTTGATATTTAGCATACAAAAACATGAAAATTTGACTTTTGGCTTGAAGAAGGTGGTTGAAGCTGATAGCGTTTTTTCTTTTTAATGTAAGATAACACTGTATGAACATGAGTTATTTGCTATAAAAGTTTGTGTGTATATGCTATTAAACTGGATTTGTTATGACCTTAGCTGACAAAACAAACAGTTCTGTTGTGGAGAAGCCTTAACTAAATGTTAACTGAAAATCCATTAAAGTGAATAAGTTTTAGAAGAATTACAAATTCGAGCTTCTGAAGAGTGCTTAACATTCAGCGTTTTAAAACAGCGGTTCTCAAATATGTTCAACAAATTACTCTCCAGATCACCCCATCTGTATAATACCTCTCTCCAGTCTCTTTTCCCTTTTACTCTGCTCTTTACAAATTAAGAAAATGTTAGGCTTTTTCACTTAATCCCCCAATTTTGCCACTTACTTATTTGATTGACTTTAGACCAATTTTTAACATCTTTGGTCTTTAATTTCTTAATCTCTAAGATGGTGGTGTTGTACTCTAAAGTCTAAAGGCTCATTCAGTGCTAAATGCCTATGATTCTGGATGTTTCTGGACCATGAGAGAAATTTTCTTGCAGCCAGCTATGCTGTAGTTATCACAAAATGAGCCATAGTCACTTGTTCTGTCTCTAAGGAGAAATCATTCTCCCTGTGGAGTGAGTATCTATTGTGTTTTTAACATTATTATTATTATTATTTTATTTATTTGTTGTCTTCCCAGATCCATTTCCTCTTTATCTTTTTTAGCATTAGCACTTCTTTTTCTTTTTTTTTTTTGAGGAAGATTGTCCCTGAGCTAACATCTGTTGCCAATCTTCCTCTTTTTCTTTTTTCTCCCCAAAGCCCCAGTACATAGATGTATACCCTAGCTGTAGGTCCTTCTAATTTTTCTATGTGGGACGCCGCTTCAGCGTGGCTTGATGAGTGGTGAGTAGGTCTGTGCCCGGGATCCGAACCGGCAAACCTTGGCCACCAAAGCAGAATGCACGAACCCAACCACTACGCCACCGGGCTGGCCCCCCACTTTCCCTTTAATAACAACATCCTAATTAATTTTCCACTGAAAAACAGCCCCTCTCTCACCTTTGATCTGTGTGATTTGATAGGTGGAGGTGGGCATAGGAATGAGCTTTAGAATCTAAGCCTTAGTTTGTCATCGCATTCCATTTATAGCCGTGACCCACCCCCCAGACAATGAAATTTGATTTGAGAATATTTGTTGCAACACTCGTGAAAGATAAACACTTGTTCCACTGATGGTATTAAGGAGTTATATATGCTTGAGGTTGTTAGGAGAGCAGAATTGAGAGCTAGTAAAATCATTTGCAACCCTGTATCAATCTACGTCTGAAGTCAGACCTTTTCTTGGAAGTTTTAGTTATAAGGATCAATGCATTTGCTTTTTTTGCTTACCCTAGTTTGAGCTGTTTCTGTAACTCAAAACTATAAGAGTTCAGACCACTTCAACCTATACATCTGGATGGTTGAAAATGACCCAGTCACAGAAGTTGCATGAGGACTATGTGTGACGGTCTGCCTCTCAGACCTCCAGTTTCTCAGCAGAAGTCTCCTTCTTTAGGGAAACTGGGAAACCTTCCTACTGACTCTGTTTCAAGCCAAGCGTTCATTCTTTTTCAAAGTCCAGACTTATGATTAAAATATTTTTGGAAAATATGAATGTATTAGTGTTCTCCAGAGACACAGAACCAACAGGATAATATATATATATATTTGTTGTTGTTGTTTGCTTGTTTGTTTTAAGGAATTGGTTCACACAATTATAGAGGCTGGCCAAGTCCAAAATCTGCAGGGTTGGCTGGCAGGCTGGAGAGCCAGGAAAGAATTGATACAGCTTGAGTCCAAAAACAGTCTGTTGCCAGAATTCCTTCTTCCTTGTGGGAGCTCAGTATTTTTTTTTAAGACCTTCACCTGATTGAATGAGGCCCACTCACATTACAGAGGATAATCTGCTTTACTCAAAGTCTACTGATTTAAATGTTAATCTCATCTAAAAATACCTTCCCAGAAGCATCTAGAATAGTGTTTGACCAAGTATATGGGTACTGTGGCCCAATGAAGCTGACACATAAAATTAACCATCACAGTAAATGTATTTTAGAATTTGGTATTTAATACCTGGAAGAAAAAAATATATATATATGCATGCCATTTATAAGTTTAAAAGAATAATATGAAACAAACCTGTAAATTCCCTACCCAAACTAGGCACTATGACACAATGAATGTAGGTCAATCCACCAGGCCTCCTTCCGGGTCCTGTTCTCCTGTCTCTGAGTCTTAAATTGATTACTCTCTTATATTTAAAGAACTATTTCTACCACATGTGCATGTATCCTTAAATAATTTTTGTCTTTTTTTTGAGCTTTAAAAATAGTTTTGTTCAATGTGTAGTCATCTGTGACTTGCCATTTCTAAGATTCCTCTATTTCGTTCTGTGTAGCTGCAGTTCATTCATTTGCATTGGTGTATAATTCCATTGGGCAATTATAGCACGACATTATTTTTGTCCAATGTCTTTCCAATAGATAGTAGAGTTGTTTACGAGTTCTGGCTTTATGGCAACTGTTGTTTCAAATATGTGTATACAGGTAAGTTTTAGAGATTCACTAGGGCAGTGGGTCTCAAACTGAGGTCTCTGGACCAGCAGTAGCAGCATTAGCATCACCTGAAAATTTGGTAGAAATACAGATGCTCAAGTTCCAAAACAGGCCTATTGATTTAGAAACTTCGGCGTGAAGCCCAGCAATCTGGGTTTTTAGGTGATTCTGATGTTCTCTCAGGTATAAGAGGGATGGTTCTAGGTAAATACCAGGAGTTGGCTTGTTCATCGTTGACTCAGTTTACCTTACTTGTCAAGTCTTTTTTTCCTAGAATATCTCAATTTTACATCTCTTCACTTCCATGGTTTCATTTTCTATCTTTTTAGTTCAGAGCCTCTTAAAATACTCTTCTAAATAATTAATTTGTTCTATCTTGCTGTCTAAATCTGAATCACAAACTTGAGGATTTCTATCACCAGGATTCACATTACTTTCTTCTGTTGTTTTTATCCTTTTACATCTCTTGGGTAAAATATTTCAGGTTTTATCTCATACTTATTTTAATTTCTAATTTTCAGGATGCTGTTCTCATCTTCTTAAGCACGTATTATTTCTATATTTTTCATCTTATCCCACATTTTCCCCATGTTCTTTTTTTTTTGTGTGTGTGAGGAAGATCAGCCCTGAGCTAACATCCATATCAATCACCCTCTTTTTGCTGAGGAAGACTGGCCCTGAGCTAACATCTGTGCCCATCTTCCTCTACTTTATATGGGATGCTGCCACAGCATGGCTTGACAAGCAGTGCATCGGTGCGCGCCCGGGATCCGAACCCGGGCAGCCAGCAGGGGAGCGCACGCCCTTAACCCCTACACCACCGGGCCGGCCCCCTCCATGTTCTTAGTTTTTAATGGATTTCATTTTTACCCTTAGCAAGAAATGAGTTTAGAAATTTGTGAACAGAAGATATCACGTTGCAATTGCAAAATAATTGAGATTTTCTTAACCTAAGTTGCCTTAGCACTTACTTCTTACCTCCCCAAAAAGGATTCCTACCCCAACTAGGGCAATTCATTGCAAAATCATGGGCAAGGAGCTGTTGCAAGATGAGATTTTCTCTCCTGTGGACCACATAGCTGACTGCCTGGTTGGCAACTTTGATTTACAGGAACAATGTTGGTTGTTAATAACTCACATTAATTTTCTTTGGATGGAATTCTCTGTTCAGTTCAGCTGACCTGACCCAGAAAAATGGTAGAACCCCTACTACTCACAATAGCCAAAGTAAGGGGGACCTTGGTCCTGGGGAGTTCGCTCAGGTGATGCGTCAAATATCCTGTGACATCAGAAAGTGTCCCCAGCAGGTGAAAAGGTACCTAGGGGAACCAGCAGACAGCACACTTTTAGAATCTATAGATATTAAAAGTTCTAGAATTTAGGATTCCAAAGTGAAAAATGAAATAATGAACTGCTCAGTCAGTTTTTGCATGCAGGAACTCTGTTGGTCTTTGTTGATATAAAGGATAAGAAAGGACTAGGATAAAGAGGGTAACGATGCTTAGTGGGTTGCTACTTTAAAGAAAAGAGTTGTGCTAAACACTAGAGGCAGTACAGTATATGGATTGAAAGCATAGACTCTGGAGCCAGAATCTACCAACTGTGTGATCTTGGGCAGGGGTCTGCTGGCTGTAGATCCTGCTAGCTGGGAGGCTTTGGGCAAGTTGCTTAACTTCTCTGTGCCCCAATTTAGTCATGGATAAAATGGGGATAATAATATAATTGTTTTAAAGATAAAATGATGTAATATATGTGAAATGCTTAACATGGTGCTAATAAGTACATACTAGGCATGATAAATATGCATCATTATTACTATTGTAATTATGTAATTTACATTTTGGTAGATGCATCATAGTATCTCCTCTCAATTTAGGAGCCATGACCTAGCCTTTGAGGAATCCTTATTTATAGCCAACACTTAAATTTATTTTAATATTCTGTTTCACATTTAATGGGAAAAGATAATGATTTCCCTGGAAAAAAGCTTTTTTAATAATCCATTAAATATTAACTTAGCTTTTTATTTATTTGAATACCTTATGAAGAACTGCAAATCTCCAGAAGTTATAGCTTAGAGTTTATTGCTAAACAAAGAGCACACACACATACACGCACACACACAACTGGATTATGGTTAGATGTGCTTGCTTTACAATTTAAGTACTGACACAAAAGAAATGCATGAAGTCAGAGTCCAGACTTAATTTTTCTATGGATTTTCAGTTAATGGCCTGGAAATCCTTTAAGGAAGGATGTGTACCGAGCCACGATATACACATTTGTGTTACGGAATAATTAGGTTCATGAATAAGTAATTCAAAATGATGAAGACTTATGAATTGTTGTGCATCATAAACAAGCTGAAATTGTGGTTGCCCGCCTAGAATTGAAAATTAAGGGATGAGTCATTCCTTTAAGACTCGGCCTTCCTGTGTCCAATAAAAATATGAGAATTACTTTTTAAAATAATTTTTTGGGAAAAATGTTGTCCAACTTTCTCAAAATTCTCAAGAAAGACTCAAGAGAGTCAACAAATAGACTGAGAGAACAATCTACTTGAAGAGGGTATTTGAACATGCTTAGGAATGGGGCGGAGTTGGATCTGAGTAACTTGGCTGCAATGTGCTGCCATAAACAGTTCATTCTAAGGTGATGTGCCAACCTGAACCTCAGAGGCAGGAGGAGGATGACATTTCACTTGAAGCAATTGTCAGTTCTCACCACGACTATTTTCCATGGGTGTCAAGGACTAGAAAGGTGGATGGAAAAGCACAGTCCATTTTTCATACCAACTGTGATCAGTTGGTGGTGGCTGCCTGGGCTGTGTTGAAAGGGAATCAAGTTAATTCCCAGCTCAGAGAATGCTGTAATCAATTAATTAGGCCTGGCATTGGGAGTAGGGAGGAGAATCAGCACACTCATGCCAGGCATTGGCCATCTCAGGCTAGAGGCATATGTGGGAAACAAAAAATTCTCCGTTATTCAACTCTGAACTTACACTCATGGGCTTGGATTAATTTTCTCTGCCTTGTATATTGGTTCACAGAACTGAAATGCCACGTTTCTCAGTAGTTTTTTAAACCAGAGAGCCTAAAACAAACAGCAAGATGATCCCTACTTCCTAGCTGCTTATAATCTAAGAGAGCCGGACACGTGTCTGATTCATTATTGATTTCCTATCAAGACAGTACCTGGCACATAGAAAGTGCTCCATAAATTCGTGTTGGTCATATATTCATCAACTATTTATTGAGTACCTACTATGTGTCAGGCACTGTCTTTGGACTTGAGAGTGAGCAAAACAGAGATGTCAGGTGCTTGATAGAGCTTATGCTTTAGTGAAGGGGTGGACGTCAAAGGAATTAATACCCAAATTGTGGAAAGCACTCTAGGTCAAGACACTGCTCTGAGAGAGAGAATAACGGTGGCACCTGCCTGAGGATGAGGATTTGGGGAAAGGCTCTTTGAGGAAGAAATTTTAAGTTGAAACTGAAGGACGGGTAAGAATTTGTCAGCTTGAGATTGTGATTTTGTTTGGAAGATCATTCCAAAAAAAAGGAACAGCATGTGCAAAATCTGGAGGTGGGAAAGAGTTTGGCATGGGATGAAATGCTGGCTTGGCTGAAGTGTAGTGAAAGAGGGGAGAGTGCCTGAGGATGAAGTTGGAGAGTCAGGCAGGGCCAGGCTCTGCTGAACTTAAAGGCTGTGCAACAGAGTATGAAATTTACTTTAGGAGTAATGGGAAACCAATAAAAATCTGGAAGTGAGGTGGGTTGTGGAGACTTTGACTGACATTCTAAAAAGTCACGCTGGCTGCTGGGAGAAGAATAGGTTATCTTGTCTGGGGGAACTTGCCCAAGACCCAAGGGGCAGAGCCAGATGGGCAGTCTGGCACCAGGTGCTGTGTGTGTGGCTGCTCTGTAATGCATAGCAACAGACAGACAGTGGCTGCCACTTTTGACAAGGTATGAGCTCTCCAGTTTGTGAGAGTCACCTCCACTCCCTTGGGGCTAGGATGGTAATGGTGGGAATGGAGAGAAGCGGATGAGTAATTTTATACTGGCCCCATTCACTCACAAAAATTACCTGACACCGCTGGGTCACTATCTTCATTTGAATAACTCCTGCTCACACTTTCTCTCAACTCCTTTTTCTAAACTGACGAAGTTCAAAATAGGAAGGAGTACTGTTTTCTACTACTCAGAGAGAGATGTGCTGGAGATGAGATAGGGAAAATTACCTTGAGCATTTTAATTTGTAGACTTGATCTACTACCTAGGAATGATAATTGCCTTGTAAATTCTTAAAGGGGTTGCTCTAAGTCAAGTTTAGCTTATGCAGTGGACGGTCCCCAGAGGTGAGGGAATCTTTGAGTGGGATTTCTGTTGTCTGCTTCAGCATGAGTCTCCCACTACAGGCTGGGCTGCACCCTTTCACCTTTCTGCAGGAGTTGCCTGAGTTAGTAAAATGGTGAGAATCCTAGAGCTCCCCTTTGAGCTGTTCTTGTGTGCGAGACAGCGTGAAATGGGAAAATATTTTCCAAGCCTATGTCCTGTGGCAGCCTTTCTGTGAGGGGTTGGCCTGAATTTCATGAATGCAGCTTAATAATGTTGTTTCATTTTGTTAAGGGAGCATGATGTTAATTAAACCAGCACGAAGATACTGGGCGGCTAAATTGCAATCATTTGGTCTTCGATCAAGACACAGGCTTTCTCAAGTAATTTGGTTAGAGAATAGTTGTTCACATGGCCAGCAGGAAGAAAAACCCATTTTCCCCCAACGCAGAGATTTAAATACATCTTAATTGTCCTGATGGCTCTGACAAGTTTTATTCTCAAAGCTTGGCTCCACTTAAAGGGCTGAGTACTCCTTGAGAGCGGTAAGGACTTTGAGAGTGGTAAGGAAAGCTGTCCAGCTGAATAACACCAGCTAAGATCAACATGATTTATTTTTTTTATGAACTAGCTGTTTTCTTTCATTTTTGAACTAAGAAATAATGCAGATATTTTACAAAACATCCTGAAAATGCAAAAGGTTATATTCTGAAAAATAAGACTACCCTTACCTTTGAACCTCTAGTTCCCCAGACTCCATCATCATCATCGACGATGGGTATGATCTCTTGTGTCTCCTTCCAGAATTAGTCTATCATGTACATAGAAGCATGTGTATAGACTACATATTCAGATGTATAAAGACTAGGTTTAGACAGATGTATAGCACATCTGTCAGTTTTTACTCGCATGAGGGTTTCCTATACTCCTGTCGCGCACCTTCTTTTTTTACTCAACTAGCTTAACTGTTATTTTCATGATTCTTGGTAATTTCAATGTTCATGTAAAGAAACCATCCACCACTCTGAACTCTCAGTGCCATGGACTCTCCTTTGAAGCTCTTCAACCTCCTCTTCCCTGATCATATTTTACTCTGGACTTTGTCATTACCAATAAACATAGTGCCACTTTATTCTCAATTTCACAAATCCCACTCTCCAATCACCACCTCTCCACTCCCATGTCACTCCCCTTTATTCTCTGCTTCCAACAACTCTTCAACCCCCCTGGGACCTACACACTGTTGAGCCCATCACCACTGATAGTCCTTTAACTTCTCAAATCTTTATTTCCTTTCTTATCTGGCTGAGATCCCAAAGTCCATTGTTATAATCTTCCTTCTGATATGTCCTCAACTTTCCTGGCCTTCCTCATCCTCACCAGAGAAAACCCTAGCATAGGTTAAATCCAAATTTTGCTTATTTTATGCCTAAACACAGTCCACTAGCTGGTCTGGCCTAAAATACGTAGTTGACAACCTCAAGTGGGCCCGCTTTGTTGCTGACCTACGACTTTTCCTTAGCCCAATTACTTCCTGTTCTCCTTGGACCTTCTCCTTTTTTCTCAAATCTGTAACCACCGCCCCCCTCCAGTCCCATGATGATGTTGCTCTTTATTTAATTGCTAAACTAGCAATCATAAGAGAGCTTTCACATGCCAATATTAGTCATCTACCAACAGAGAGGCTCTGCAGTTGTGTACTCTACATTTCATTCACACACATCCGGCAATCCTGCAGCTAACATTCGCAAGCCTTGCAGAAAAGTATATTTGGAGGTTCTAGCTCAGGTCCAGACCTCTTCTTTTTCAAGTTTCATTCTCCTCTCCCAAGCAAAGAACAGCCCACAGAAGTGTGGTCCATCCTCAGGAAAGCTGACTTAGGAAGAGGATCTTTTAGGTCCTGGAGGTAGAGGCAAGCCCTTAGAGCAGAGAAGTCCAGGATCCTGGTCAGATGTAATGCATTATGGAAGAGGGGGCACTAGTTCCTGGGGGGGCATCTGTGGAGGGGCAGGACCTAAGTAGGGCCAGCAGGAAACTGTCTCAAATGAAGAGACCCAGGCCAGAGACTCCTGGTGCCCAGATCTAAGAGCAGCGTGGCCATCTGCTCTGCTGGGTCAGAAGACACCACATGTACAGTCCATTTTATCCCTGCTCTTACTTCAGTGACCTCTGTCCAGCAAGTAGTGTTCCCACTTTCTCCTGCATCAGTGTTTTTCTCCCTTCTCTGGACAGTTCTCAGCATATACACGTGCTGAAGTTTCTTCCATTGTATAAAACAAAAACACGAAACCACTGACTTTTGGGGCAGCTGGTTATGCAGCAATAGATAACTGGAAAACTGTCTAATATATAATCAGTTCTTAAAATTATTTGTCAAATGAATGAAGAAATATGTTTACTACTGGTACGTCGTTTTTTACTTTATAAAATAAAAATTTTCTTTTATTATGTTTTCTATATATAAACATGCCAGAAAAAAATAAATAAATAAGTATATATAATAAAATAACTATAAAAAAGGAAAACAGTCACATAGTAATAGTTTTTAATTACATCAATTCATTTTTTAAAGGGGGAAATCTGTACCTACATTTTTGTCTTTTAGAGTATCAAATAATAACACTATGGCTTCTGTTTATTAAGCAAGTTTTAAAAATTTTAGGCACAAAATCTCCAAGTAGTCACATAAAAGGACCAACTCGAAGTATTCCATGTTTTGTTTTTTCTTTATTATAATCCCTGAGCAATCCGTGTTTATTTCACATCTACGGTTTAAATGCAAAACTAAGTACTTCCACAGGGGCTGAGGACACAAGCCATGCCTGAGGCAGTCTTGAAGGGTTCCAAACTTTTAAGACTTTATTCTTGAAATAGATGCATATGGCTGAGTCTGCCTGTCTCCAGGGCCAGCTTATAACTGGAAGTTCTCCAAATGAACTGCCATGTACAAAATAGTGTTTATTAAAGGAAAAGTGGAGACAATGTGCTAATCTGAAGCTATTATACCTTATTAAAACTCAATGGTAATCAGAGAAATTGATGAGAACTAAGATAAACAAAATATGTTTTGGGGGAAAGATTATTTTTATTACTAATATTATTTAGAATTGTAGGCATGGTGATAGGAAGCGGGCCAACTTTTATTTTTTTGTGGGGAAGATCAGCCCTGAGCTAACATCCATGCCCATCTCCTCCTTTTTGCCGAGGAAGACTGGCCCTGGGCTAACATCTGTGCCCATCTTCTTCCACTTTATATGGGATGCTGCCACAGCATGGCCTGACAAGCGGTGCGTCGGTGCAGCCCGGGATCCGAACCCGGGGCGCCAGCAGCAGAGCACGTGCACGTAACCGCTACGCCAGGGGGCCGGCCCCAGAAGCTGGCCAACTTAGCTATTTATTGTCACTTAAAAATTCTCTCTGAACAATGCGTGTCCTCGTTGCCTGCACCCAGGACGGACTCCTCCCACTATCCTGCCCTTGGTTGTCCACTCAGTGGGACACAGAGGCAAACGGCTCTGACTTCAGTGGTTCTTCAGTGTTTGTCTATAATGTCTCTACTCTCAACAAAGTTTGCAAAATAGCGGCCTAAAAACCAGATCAACTCTCACATATCTTTTATTTTGACTACACTGTGTTTTTAAATTAGGGGCCATCATGTAACAATGCAGAGAGTTCACATAAAAATCTGTGTTGCTGGCTGCTCTTAAAATACTGATAGCTGCTACAATATGGATGAACTTCAAACATATTATGCTAAGTGAAACAAGTCAGTCTCAGAAAAACACATAATATACCATTCCATTTATTTATTTATTTAGTTTTCTTATCTTTTCTTTTTTTAAATTTTTTGTATATTGCAGTAACATTGGTTTATAACGTTGTATAAATTTCAGGTGTACATCATTATACTTCTATTTCTGCATAGATTACATCATGTTCATCAAACAAATACTAATTACTACCCATCACCACACTCATGTGCCGAATTATCCCTTTCGCCCTCCTCCCTCCCCCCTTCCCCTCTGGTAACCACCAATCCAATCTCTGTCTCTATGTGTTTGTTTATTGTTGTTATTATCTACTACTTAATGAAGGAAATCATATGGTATTTGACTTTCTCCCTCTGACTTATTTCACTTTGCATAATACCCTCAATGTCCATCATGTTGTCACAAATGGCTAGATTTCACTGTTTCTTATGGCTGAGTAGTATTCCATTGTGTATATATACCACATCTTCTTTATCCATTCGTCCCTTGATGGGCACTTAGGTTGCTTTCAAGTCTTGGCTATTGTGAATAATGCTGCAATGAACACAGGGGTGCATGTATCTTTATGCATTGGTGTTTTCAAGTTCTTTGGATAAATACCCAGCAGTGGAATAGCTGGATCATATGGTAGTTCTATGCTTGATTTTTTGAGGAATCTCCATACTGTTTTCCATAGTGGCTGCACCAGTTTGCACTCCCACCAGCAGTGTATGAGAGTTCCCTTCTCTCCACATCCTCTCCAACACATGTTGTTTCCTGTCTTGTTAGTTATAGCCATGCTGACGGGCGTGAGGTGATATCTCATTGTAGTTTTGATTTGCATTTCCCTGATAGTTAATGATTTTGAACATCTTTTCATGTGTCTGTTGGCCATCTGTATATCTTCTTTGGAGAAATGTCTGTTCAGGTCTTTTGCCCATTTTTTAATTGGGTTGGTAGTTTTTTTGTTGTTGAGATGCATGAGTTCTTTATATATTTTGGAGATTAAGCCCTTATCAGATGTAAGGTTTGCAAATATCTTCTCCCAATTGTTAGGTTGTCTTTTGGTTTTGTTGATGGTTTCTTTTGCTGTGCAGAAGCTTTTCAGTTTGATGTAGTCCCATTTGTTTATTTTTTCTATTGTTTCTCTTGCCCGGTCAGACATGGTGCTTGAAAATATGTAGCTAAGACCGATGTCGAAGAGCGTACTGCCTATGTTTTCTTCTAGAAGTTTCATAGTTTCAGGTCTTACATTCAAGTCTTTAATCCATTTGGAGTTAATTTTTGTGTATGGTGTAAGGTAAGGGTCTACTTTCATTTTTTTGCATGTGGCTATCCAGTTTTCCCAACACCATTTGTTGAAGAGACTTTCTTTTCTCCATTGTATGTTCTTGACTCCTTTGTCAAAGATTAGCTGTCCATAGATGTGTGGGTTTATTTCCGGGCTTTCAATTCTATTCCATTGATCTATGTGTCTGTTTTTGTGCCAGTACCACGCTGTTTTGGTTACTATAGCTTTGTAGTATATTTTGAAATCAGGGAGTGTGATACCTCCATTTTTGTTCTTTTTTCTCAGGATTCCTTTGGCTATTCGGGGTCTTTTGTTGTTCCATATAAATTTTAGAATTATTTGTTCTATTTCTGTGAAAAATGTTGTTGGAACTTTGATAGGGATTGAATCTATAGATTGCTTTAGGAAGTATGGATGTCTTAACTATGTTAATTCTTCCAATCCAAGAGCGCAGAATATCTTTCCATTTCTTTGTGTCTTCTTCAATTTCTTTCAACAATGTTTTATAGTTTTCGGTGTACAGATCTTTCACCTCTTTGGTTAAGTTTATTCCTAGGTATTTTATTCTTTTTGTTGCAATTGTAAATGGGATTGTATTCTTAATTTCTCTTTCTGTACTTCATTGTTAGTGTATAGAAATGCAACTGATTTTTGTATGTTGATTTTGTATCCTGCAACTTTACCGTATTCGTTTATTACTTCTAAAAGTTTTATGGTGGATTCTTTAGGGTTTTCTATATATAAAATCATATTATCTGCAAATAGCGAGAGTTTCACTTCTTCCTTTCCAATTTGGATCCCTTTTATTTCTTTCTCTTGCCTGATTGCTCTGGCTAGGACTTCCAGTACTATGTTAAATAGGAGTGGTGACAGTGGGCATCCTTGTCTGGTTCCTGTTCTTAGAGGGATAGCTTTCAGTTTTCACCATTGAGGATGATATTAGCTGTGGGTTTGTGGTATATGGCCTTGATTATGTTGAGGTACTTTCCTTCTATACCCATTTTATTCAGAGTTTTTATCATAAATGGATGCTGTATCTTGTCAAATGCTTTCTCTGCATCTATTGAGGTGATCATGCGATTTTTATTCTTCATTTTGTTAATGTGGTGTATTACATTGATTGATTTGCGAATGTTGAATCATCCCTGCATACCTTGAATAAATCCCACTTGATCATGGTGTATAATCTTTTTAAAGTATTGTTGTATGCGATTTGCTAGTATTTTGTTGAGGATTTTTGCATTGATGTTCATCAGTGATATTGGCCTGTAATTTTCTTTTTGTGTGTTGTCCTTGTCTGGTTTTGGTATCAGGGTAATGTGGGCTTCATAGAATGAGTTAAGGAGCTTCCCCCCTCCTCAATTTTTTGTAAGAGTTTGAGAAGGATAGGTATTAAGTCTTCTTTGAATGTTTGGTAGAATTCACCAGGGAAGCCCTCTGGTCCTGGACTTTTATTTTGGGGGAGGTTTTGGATTACTGTTTTGATCTCTTTACTGGTGATTGGTCTGTTCAAATTCTCTACTTCTTCTTGATCCAGTTTTGGAAGGTTGTATGATTCTAAGAATTTATCCATTTCTTCCAGATTGTCGAATTGGTTGGCATATGGCTTTTCATAGTATTCTCTTATAATCTTTTGTATTTCTGAGGTGTCTGTTGTCATTTCTCCTCTTTCATTTCTGATTTTACTTATTTGTGCCTTCTCTCTTTTTTTCTTGGTGAGTCTAGCTAAAGGTTTGTCAATTTTGTTGATCTTTTCAAAGAACCAGCTCTTGGTTTTATTAATTTTTTCTATTGTTTTTTTAGTCTCTATTTCATTTATTTCTGCTCTGATTTTTATTATTTCCCTTCTTCTACTGATTTCGGGCTTTGTTTGTTCTTCTTTTTCCAGTTCCTTTAGGTGCATTGTTAGATTGTTTATTTGAGATTTTTCTTGTTTGTTGAGTTAGGTCTGTATTGCTATAAACTTCCTTCTTAGAACCAGTTTTGCTGTATCCCATAAATTCTGGCATGTCGTATTTTCATTTTCATTTGTCTCCAGGTATTTTTTGATTTCTTCTTTGATTTCTTCATTGACCCAGTCGTTGTTCAGTAGCATTTTGTTTAATCTCCACGTATTTGTGGCTTTTCTGATTTTCTTCCTATAGTTGATTTCTAGTTTCATACCGTCGTGGTCAGAAAAGATGCTTGGTATTATTTCAATCTTCTTAAATTTATGGAAACTTGTTTTGTGGCCTAATATGTGATCAATCCTGGAGAATATTCCATGTGCATTTGAAAAGAACGTGTATTCTTCAGTTTTTGGATGGAATGCTCTGTATATATCTACTAGGTCCATCTGTTCTAGTGTGTCATTTAAGGGCAATGTTTCCTTATTGATCTTCTGTTTGGATGATCTATCCGTTGGTGTAAGAGGAGTGTTAAAGTCCCCTACTATTATTGTGTTACTGTCTATTTCTCTTTTTATATCTGTTAATAATTGCTTTATATATTTAGGTGCACCTACATTGGATGCGTAGATATTTATAAGTGTTATATCCTCTTGTTGGATTGTTCCCTTGATCATTATGTAATGCCCTTTGTCTCTTTTTACAGTTTTTGTTTTAAAGTCTATTTTGTCTGATATGAGTACTGCTACCCCAGCTTTCTTTTCATTGGCATTTGCATGGAGTATCTTATTCCATCCCTTCACTTTCAGTTTATGAGTGTCTTTAGGGCTGAAGTGAGTCTCTTGTATGTAGCATATAAATGGGTCTTGTTGTTTTATCCAATCAGCCACCCTATGCCTTTTAATTGGAGCATTTAGTCCATTGATGTTTAAAGTTGCTCTTGATAAGTATGTACTTACTGCCATTTTTTAACTTTTTTTTTCCTCGGTGTTTTAGTAGTCCTTCTCTGTTCCTTTCTCCTTCTATACAGAATTGATGGTCTCTTTAGTTTGACCTCTGTCTGAAAGCTTTACTCTTTAACTCCTGTCCTCCCTCATTTTATGTTTTTGATATTATATCTAACCTCTTTTTTGTTCATTTGTATCCATTACCCTCTTATCATGGAAATAGATAATTTTTCCTGTTTGTGGTCTTCTCTTTTCCCCTTAAATCAGTCTCTTTAACATTTTTTGTAGGACTGGTTTCTTGGTGACAAACTCCTTTAACTTTTGCTTGTCTGGGAAATTTTTGATCTCTCCTTCTATTTTGAATGATAACCTTGCTGGGTAGAGTATTCTTGGCTGTAAATTTTTTCCTTTTAGCACTTTAAATATATCATGCCACTCTCTTCTAGCCTGTAAGGTTTCTGCTGAGAAGTCAGCTGATAGCCTTATGGGGTTTCCTTTGTATGTAACTTGTCTTTCTCTTGTGGCTTTTAGGATTCTCTCTTTATCTTTAATTCTGGACATTTTGATTATGATGTGTCTTGGTGTGGGCCTCTTTGGGTTTATCTTGTTTGGGGCTCTCTGTGATTCCTGTACCTGGATGTCTGTTTCCTTCCTTAGGTTAGGGAAGTTTTCATCTATTATTTCTTGAAATAGATTCTCTGCCCCTTTGTCTCGCTCTTCTCCTTCCGGGACACCTATAACACGGATGTTAGTGCACTTGATGTTGTCCCAAAGGTCCCTTAGACTGTCCTCACTCTTTTTAATTCTTTTCTCTTTTACCTGTTCAGCTTGGGTAATTTCTTCTAGTCTTTCATCCAGCTCCCAGATCCATTCTTCTGTATCCTCTACTCTGCTTCTGAGTCCCTCTAGTGAATTTTTCATTTCCAGTATTGTATTCTTCATTTCTGATTGGTTCTTTTTTATATCGTCCATTTATTTGTTGACATTCTCACTGAGTTCATCTATTCTTCTCCCCACATCAGTAAGCATCCTTAACACTCTTTGTTTGAACTGTCTATCAGGTAGGTTGCTCATTTCTGTTTCACTTAGTTCCTTTTCTGGGGTTTTGTCCTGTTCCCCTACTTGGAATGTATTCCTTTGCCTCCTCATTTTGCCTCTTTCCCTGTGCTTGTGTCTATGTATTAGGTAGGTCAGCTACGTCTCCTGCTCTTGGATAGGTGACCTTATATAAGTGATGCCTTAGGAGGCCTGCAGTGTGCTTCCCTCAGTTCTCAATGTTCCAGGGGTGACTCCTATGTGGGCCAGGTGTGTCCTTCTGTTGTGGCTTGTTTGCTCTCCCTGTAGGCACCCAGGGAGGCCGAGATATGCTCCTGGCCAGCTGTTGTAAGGCTCAGCTGCTTGTAGTTGTTGTGGGCCCTTCAGTCTCTTTATCAGGTGTGGGGAGCCCCAGCACAGTTGGCTGCAAGTTCTAATACCACATTTGTGTTGCGGTATTTCTTTTAAGTGAGTAGGCCCCCAGTGTGGCAGGTTGTTAGGCTCAGGGCCTTACAATTGCTATAAGCCTCCAGCCTTTAGGTCTCTTGTCAGCTCTCTGAGGATTGGAGCTGGGTAGGGCTGGCCTCAGGCACGGGAGCACCCAATTGTTTCAGGCTTTGGAAGGTGGGGCAAACCCCCTATGTGGGTCTTTGAGAAGCACAAGTCTTCTGCAGCTGACAAGCCCTGCCGCCCACAGGTCCACACACACAGTCAACACAGTCCTGCCCCTTGTGCACACCCCGACCTCCTGAAATGGACCCAGTCTCTCCAAGGCAGGAGCCCCACACACTCCACCACCGGCACACACTCTCCACCTGCTCCTTGTGCACGCCCTGCCCCTCTGAAGTAGGCTCAGTTTCCAGGCTGCGGAGAATCCAGTCACCAATCTATGCAGGCCCACAAGTTGCCTGAGGGCTTGTTGTTGGGTGGGGCCAGTCTTTAGGTTGGGCTGCCTGTCCTGGCTGAGCTGGATTAAATCGGTGCTCCAGTGGGTGGGGCAGACGCTGGGCTAGCAGGCCTCAGGAGAACTCCAATGGCGTCTGTGTCAGCACGCCCACACCAGGCCACAACAATGGCCGCCGCCAATGTCCCAGTCCCTGGAGAGGTCTCACCTCTCGGCGAGATGCACTCAGGGCCTATCAGGTGGGTCTCTTTTCACCACAGCATTGTGCACCTTTCTTTCTGGTGATTTTAGGTTGCTTTCTGAAATGGGTGAGTTTGCGTGTGGGCCCTTTAAGAACCGGTTTTAATTTCTTTGTGACCCAGCTTTTCTGGGGGTACTCTCCAATGTTTTAGTAGCAGGCAAAGTCAGATATTATGCCACTCGTCTCGACTGTGCTGGGTCCACAAAATGCCCACGGTGGAGGCACTCCCCGGCTCAGGGCCCTGCTCCTCCAGGGGGGCTGTGTACATTTGGGCTGCTCCCGGGCGGCCGTGAGGTGCTGCGGCTTGTGAAGGCAGTGTTTTTTTCTCTCCAGAAGGGAGTTTCTGCCTCTTCCACCTCAATTATGATTGTCCTTTGTTTCAGGAGTTCCTCTCATCCAGTTTTCAGTTCTGTTTCAGGGGTAATTTTTCCACGAGAAGTTGTAAATTGGCTGTGTCCGCGGGAGGAGGTGAGTTCAGAGTCTGCCTATGCCGCCATCTTGACTTCTCCCTATACCATTCCATTTATATAAAAGGTCCAGAACAGACAAATCTATAGAAACAGAAAATAGATCAGTGGTTGGCAGGAGGGGAGGGGAGGGGTCATGAAAGTGACTGCTAATGGGAATGGGGTTTCTTTTTGGGGATGGTGAGAATGTTCTAAATTTAGATTATGGTGATAGTTGCATAACTCTCTAAGTACACTAAAAAGCATTAATTTGTATTCTTCAAACAGATGAATTTTGTGCTATGTGAATTAAGTCTTAATAATGTTGTTAAAAAAGAAAAGGAAGGGGCCGGCTCGTGTACTAGTTAAGTTCACACACTCTGCTTTGGCAGCCTCGGGGTTCATGGGCTCGGATACCAGGCGTGAACCTACATATTGCTCCTAAAGCCTTGCTGTGGTGGCATCTCATATACAAAATAGAGGAAGATTGGCACAGATGTTATCTCAGGGCCAATCTGCCTTTCCCCACAAAAAAATTGAAAGATCAGGTAATACTGATGCTATATTTCCTGATGGCAAAAATTGCAGAGACTTTATTAGGACTTTTCCTGTTGAAACGGATGATATACTCTCCTGACCACCACAGCTCCCACCACTTCCTCCATTACTCCCAACACTGAGGCCAAGTTCCGGTTGCTATTTATCAGTATTCCTGCACTGTTGTTGTTTTCTGCACCTTACAGTGAAGAGGAAATTTTAATTTTTTTAGTACTCACGTCTCTGGCAAATATAGGAAATTGAAAGATACAACTAAAGGTGAATCATATGTTGTAAGATTAATGAGAAACAGCATAATTTCTCTATGGCATCCAGTCTACTTCACTGATTTTGCACTGCCTACCTTGTGCCTAAAGATGGCAATCTGGGTCTTAAGGCTCTCTCTGAGGATGGGAAAGAAGGAAAACAGGTGGTATTCCACAGAAATGTCCTGATTCCACTGTAACTGGTATGCATGGCCAGCACGCAGCCTGGGCAGTCGGAGGTCAGACGGGTCAGTGTGCCATCTGACTTGCTCCATGCTCCGTGTTCAACATGATGCAGCTCTCCTCTGTCATCTCCCTCACTCATGGTAATGTTGTAAGGGCAGATCGGAAGGACCCCAGGACTTCATGGTCATACATTAGATGCCAGTGTTCCAATGCTCTCCCAGGCTGCCCTTACCTTACCATGTGAGGTTACATCTGAGATGCCCATTTGTTTCAGATGCTTTTCCCCCTCACTATTATGATGTGAAATCTAACATTGGGATGATAGAGCAATATTCTTTTATCTATCTATCTATGATATATACATCATATATATGTATATAAAGGAACGTGTGTGTATACCACTTTGAAAATTGCTTTTATTACTTAAAAAAAATCTCCTCACTAATTATAGAGGTAGTATAGTAAGAGTGACAGGATGTACATACAGAAACAGTAAAAATCACAGGCATGGGCTTTAAGATTCAGGATTTTCTCATGGCGGCCACAGGTGTAATAACAGAAGCAGACACTAGATCCAGGCTACATGACACTGGCTCTGTCCACCTCTCATGTCTGCTTCCCTCTGTTCTCTGGCCCAGGCTCTGCTCTCCAGCTGCTGCCCTGTCTATAAGGGCAGAACAGGGAGGGCTGCCTTGGATCTCCCAAATGTTGTATCTTCTCTGTTCAGGAAACCACGCTTGATTCTGAGCATGGAATTTTGGCCCTAAATCCAAATTCTTGGAGAATTGATTCAGATAGAGCTAGCTTGGCCCAGGTGTCCACTGAAGGTTAATAACCTATGATGAGGGAACAGAACTCTAGATAGCAAATGTGGTGGCTGGCGACCTGCCCAGCCATACCCACCAATAATGTGGGGAGAGGGATGACAGTGGTTGCCAGAGGTGGGGCTGGGAGGAAAGGTGAATAGGCAGAGAACAGAGGATTTTCAGGGCAGTGAAAATACTCTGTGATATTATAATGATAGATACCTGTCATAAATTTGTCCATACCCAAAGAATGTCCAACACCAAGAGTGAACCCTAAAGTAAACTATAGACTTTGGGTATTTATTTCATTTTGAAAATGGATTTGGTCAATAAAATCAAATTGTTTTCCACCTAAATATACCAATTCACGCCTAGTAAGTCTTAAAATGTTACTGTCATTTTTTAAAAAATTCATGTCATATGGTGGTCAGCACTTAGCTGATCGTTTCCATCCTTTCTCATTCCATTCCCTAAAACTCCTATAAACCCTTGCCCTATACAGAATTCACTACAGAGAAGTTAAAATTCATCTCTCAGTTTTCTTTAGGTTTTCTCCTCTAAGTAGACGTTTCTTTAAGTCTCCATAGTAGTTGTGAACTTACGGTCTTTCCATAACTTTGCATTTGGTCATTGAGAAATAGATGATGAGCAGACACTTTGAAATTACCCACAATTCCAAAATACTTGCGTTCTACTTACTCCTTTCTCATTACATAACACTGAAATGGGATATAAAATGGAGAAACGTACACATGAAAAGAAATCTACCCTATGACTCAGCAATTCCATTTCAATGAATTTATCATAAAATAGTAAGCAATGATGTTCTCAATTATTATATATTAATGTATTTATTACAACATTATTTACAATAAGAAACTTTGAAAGAGTTTTAATGTTTAAAAGTAAAGGCTTCGTTGAAATAATTATGCTACATCTATTCAATGAACTGTTCTGTACTTTAAAAAGCACATTGATGAACAGTGCATACAACAATGTGATCATAACTTGATGAATTGGATTTTAAATAGACACACACATACACATATAGACAATAAATATGTGCATCGTGTGGTGTATGTGTTTGTGTATGACAGACAAGTATACACTAAAATGTTAACTGTGTTAGAGTGATAGTATGGATTAATATTTCCTTTCCCTATAATGGTTTTCAATATTTTCTGAGTTTTCTGTAATGAACATGTATTAATTTGATAATTAGAAAAACAATGAAAATCAGGTTAGTTAAAACTTAACAAAAAGAAGCCTAGTGCCCTTTTTGGATATTGTGTTGGAATTTCCTTCTTATAATGCAATGAATAAAGACAGCGTTGTTTTATTCCTTAAAAACAAAACAAAGCAAAACAAAACACTGGAACAAACTGGATAAATATATATCATGACGTGCAATCAGTATCATAAGGTGCATTACTTTGTACATGGAGCTCCGAATAGACCCCAAGATTGTGTAGCTTCATTTGTAGCTTGTCATTGCTTTTTTCAAAGGAATTCCCACTTCTGTAATGTTACATTTCCCACAATACCTTATCTCCACCAAAAATAGTAAAAGGGCATAAGGTCCGTTTCGTTTTCTTTGTATTCTCTCCTTACCTGGATGAAAAACTAATTAAATATGCTTTCTTTTGTCTGATTTTTTTCCTAGGCATCGTAGAAAGTGGTCACAGAGACAGTTTTCTGGGATGGCAACTTCTCCACATAAGGACTTTCTCCAAACCCACCTAAAATGATCAAAGATTTATCTATATTAAATAAAATTGAGAACACGTCAGGGCCTTTTTTCCTTTATCTTTTGTACTTAGTTGCTGAATTGTTGGAATGCTATTAGCAGAATGTGAAAGTGGGTGACACAATAAGAAAATAGAAGTGGTGAGCGAAGAAGGGAAAACGCACCTTTTCTTATTCATTTTTTATTTACAATTCTGTGTAACTTCTTCCATAGATTCTCATAATACTCAGGAAAACACACACACACTCATTCTCTCTCTCTCCACACTCCCTGATAGAAATTTATCCAATATCCAACTTTCCAATGAAAACACAGGCTCCATGCAAACAGCAACCTGGTTCATTTTGTTCATATTTGGGATAGTGAGTGGCACATGAGACAGGGTCTACAAGCATTTGCTAAATGAGAGGCTGATTTTTAAGGTGAAAGGAGACATAGCTGGTCAATGAAGAAGCCTCTTTTTCCTCACATTGAAACAATCCTACATTGTTTTAATTTGTCTCGGTTTTTATTAACCAATATATATACTGGCTCTATTGTTCACAGAATGTAGGGCAGTATCAATAAACTTACTTTTTATTTAGAAATAATTTCAAACTTACAGAAAAGCCTTATTCGAAGAACTTTTCTTCCTCTAAATCATTTGAAAGTGAGTTACTGACATCTTGCTCTCATCACCACCTAATATTTTAGTGTGTGTTCCTACAAATGAGAACATTATTCTACATAACCACAATACAGCCATCAAATTCAGATCATTAACGTTGACATATTACTGCCATCTAATCCAGGCACCCCATTCAAATTTCTTCAGTTGTTCCAATAATGTCATTTATAGCAAAAGAATCCAACCCAGGATCATATATTGCATTGAGTTGTCACGTCTCTTTAGTCTCCTTCAATCTGGAATATCTCCTCAGTCTTTCCTTGACTTTCATGACATTGATTTGACAATTTGAAACTTTACAGATGAATCATTTTTTAGAATGTCTTTCGATTTAGGTTCGTCTGATATTTCCTCATAATTTGATTGAGGTTGTGAATATGGGGCAAGAATGTCACAATATGATGACACAGATGTGGTGGCTGTGTAGTTCTCACCACATCCCATCAAGTGGTGCATGATTGCCATTTGTCCCATTGCTCTTGATGTTCACTTTGATCGCTTCCAGGTTTTTCCAATAGAAAGTTACTCTTTCCCCTTTGTAATTAATATGTATTTTGTGGGGAGATACTTTGAGACTATATAAATATGCATTGTCATCAAACCTTTATTGATGATTTCTATATCCATTGATAGCCCTTGGCTAAATTATTAGTGATGGTTGCCAAATGGTGATTGTCTAATTCCATCATTCTCTCTACATTTGTTAGTTGACATTCTTGCAAGAAGATGTCTATTTTCCCATTTGTTTATATCAATGCAATCTCATGGATTCCTATTTTATTCAAGGGCTATAATCTGTTATTATGGTTATTCGCTTTGATAATTGTACCAGATGTGACCAGTGGGAACCCTTTCAAGCTGACTTTGGTTTCTTTTTTTCTGTCTTTACTCTTCTCTGAGCACTTTTTGCTTTCTGGCACAAGGTGATATAGGTTCATCTAGCTCTGCTCCTGCCCCAGCCCTCGAATCAGGCTTTACTCCAAGAAACTTAGCTTCCTTTTAGTAATGAATGATATTTAGAAACTAAGATTTGGGCACTAGATGTGCTGATTGCTTTTGAGTTGTCAATACTTCCTGGTCCTTTCAGAGGACAGAGCTAGGGAATATATACTATATATATGTATGATTCTATCTACTTTTCTCCCTTTTCATATGTGTGACCCTTTTCTCCAACAGTGAAAAAAACTGGCTAGTGTTATCCTTAATATTTTTATTCATTGGGTTACTACTCCTTCTGTGTAACTGATCTTCCGTCACTGCCCCCTCTGTTTGGATGTCCATCTTTACCTCACTTGGTCTCTGAGGCTTTGTGCCAGGCCACCGCTGCCGCCCTCACTCGTGGTCATCCTCTTCACCCCTTTCAAGCTCTTGTTCATCAAATATTTGTGAACCACATTCTATGAGGCCCTCACTGTACCAAAGACAGGAGATAGTGGAGTGAACAAAATGAACCTGGTTCCTACTTGCATGGAGCCTGCCTTCTAGTTGGAAAGCACCAATCATTTTTTTAAATTAATTAAATTTTTTAACCTCTTCATCCCCTTCACCCATTTCTCCCACCCCCCCCAACCTCCCCCTCTGGCAGCCACCAATCTGTCCTCTGTATCTATGAACTTGTTGGGGTTTTTTTCAGATTTCACATATAAGAGAGATCATGTGGTATTTGTCTTTCTCTGTTCCATTGATCTATGTATCTGTTTTTATCAAAATACTGTACTGTTTTAATTACTACAGCATTGTAATATATAAAGTTTTGAATTTTTAAGTTTTTTCTAGTGGGCACAAAACTTCACCAGACAGTCGAAAACCATAGTAGAGTTAAAGACTAACATACGTGAAAACATTATAAACAGACTCAAATTTAAGTCAATGTGAGTAGGGATTTTCCAAGAGTAAAGTGTAAAGCATTTTTGGAAAAGATTTAGAAAAGATACAGGTCAGTTTGAATTATCATGATCTCTAAGTGTTATTCATCATTACCTAGAATATTTATCAGAATTATTGAAGTACTAACGTGTTTTCATAATTTTCCTTTCTTCCAATTAAATCTTCATTGTCAAACTTCATTTAGATGCAAATCCTTTAAATGAAATCTTGCCTAGAAGCCTAAATTGTAAAAGACATATAATAGGAGATGCTCTATTTGAGGTGGGAGTGGGGTCTGGGAAGATTTGCCTGTTCTCTTCTCCTTCCAATACAACCCATGAGCAGCTCTCAGAACACAATTTGAAACCCTGTTCTACATAAATGCCATACTTTTCCTTCAGTGATTCTTCCCAAAGACTGCATTCTTTTATGTGTTCAACTAGTAGTTACTGAGCATCTTTTCCGTGCCTAGCACTACACTAGGTGCTAGAGAAAAAACAAAACCGGAAAGGTCCACTGTCGTCTAATCAAACTTGTAGGCTAGGGAATACTAGGGAATTCTGTATTCCCTACTAGGGAATACAGACAGCATACAAGTCAACAAACACCAAGTAAACAAACACCAACATACTGCGAGACTGTTGTAAAAAATATGAAGGAAGAGTATGAGCCTTCTAGAGAGCATTGTGGCAAAAGGTGGGTATTTTATAACGGCATGGTCTGGAAAGACCTCCATAAAGAGGTGATACTGAAGCTGAGCCCAAAGTAATGTGGATCCAGGTATCGGACTGGTGGGCAGGAGTGGGAAGACAATTTCAGACAGCAGGAAAGGCTTGCATAAAGGCCCCGAGATGGGAGAGAGCTGGTGCACCTTCAAGAACCTCAAGAGGCCATGTCTTTCAGGGCTTTGGTTAGGAGTTTGGATTTTATTCTTAAAGACATGGAAAGGTTTTATGTAGCAAAGTGATTTAATAGCTATTTGTCATGTTTTGGCTGCCTGGCATCTCATCTACCTTTCTGTGTTTGGGAGGATTCTCCATTGTTTGCATCTTAGTGGTCAGTGCTTATCAACTGCCAGCCTCCCCCGCAGAGTCCTTGCTCTCTCCATCCACTGTCAGCTAGAGGCGTGAGGCGCAGGATGGCAGCTTGGCCAGTCACATGCTCCTTCCCAGGACTTTGGCCCTGGAGAAGAGGAAAGGGGCACGGGACAGTAGGGAAGTACTTCCGACTGCATAGTCCTAATCCAACGGCCGCTCCTGTGCATGGCCTTGGCAATGAGTCTTGTGCGTTGTCTTTCCTTGTTTCTTTCCATTTCTCCACCCTGGCTCCCCAAGCTTTCTGTCAATCTGGTGAGCTCCTCAACATCCTTCTGATCAGTTTTTTTGCTTGTTAGTATCTTGCTTGCAGCTAAGAACTATGACTGATGCATATTTGAAGAAGATCTCCGGTTGCTGGGAGTATAGAAGGCTAGCACACAGGAGAGGGTGGCCTTGATTTGGGTAACTAAGGTGATAGAGAAAATCCAGCAAAGAGGTGAAGAAACAGGAGTAGGTAAAGATGCCTTTTTGAATGGGGAAGGAAACAGCAGTTACTAGGGCCATGCACTTTCCTTCACATGAGAATTCCGAGGCCAGTCTTTGCCTGCAACCCAGAGTATATTCAATTAAGATTTTGGTAAAAATAAGGCCACTGTTTAACAAGCTGCTTTACTTGCTTTTCCACTTACAGCAGATATTGAGAAGCATATAAGAAATATAAGTGAAGTGGAAAGAGCAGAGCTGTTAGAGGCAATTAGTTCTTCATACCTTTGCATCCCTTTGAAAGCAATCCTTTAATTGAACTCAGCACAAAGATGCATGTTCAGAATGATAATCCTCAGCAGCGGTTGTAAATACTCTGAAAGACAGGTTTTATTTGGCTTATGCCACATTAAAAAATGAGTTACTTGTCAACATCAACAAATAGGAAGACCAAATTTTTTTTTTTTCGGTGAGGAAGATTAGCGCTGAGCTCACATCTGTTGCCACTCTTCCTACTTTTGCTTGAGGAAGATTGGCCCTGAGCTAATATCTTTGCCCATCTTCCTCTATTTTGTATGTGGGACGCCACCACAGCATGGCTTGATGTGTGGTGCATAGGTCTGCGCCCGGGATCTGAACCCTCGGAACCCTGAGCTGCCAAAGCGGAGCGCACGAACTTAACCACTATGCCACCTGGCTGGCCCCAAGACTGGATTTTATTGTGAAAATTCTTAGCTTTCTGTAAAAGAATTTTGAACAGCACTCTTCAAAAAGAAAATGAACACTACATTTTTGCAACAGTCCCCGTCACTCCCCCTCACCTTTTGTACCCGGCATATATTTATGTTACTTGCTTAATCCCATGGGAATTTAATTTTGAGATTCCCCAGAGACATCAACCAAAAGTTTGAATTCTGTTCCACAGATGTTCAAAAAGATAAGAAGATGAATGAAAATATTAGATATATTTCCATTAATATTACTAAAATATTAATATGGTAGGAATTAAGCTTCAATATCTTATTCCTTAATAGTATAGAGGAAATAAAGTATTGCTCTATAGCTATATTCCCTGAATAATAACTTATGAGAAGGTATTTATGCCATCACATAGTGCCGATTTGGGGGCAAGAAAACATCGTTTTTGCAATTTGGGAAGAAAATTATTTTTTTCTGAAAATAATCCAGGAGTTGCTGTGCTTTTTCTTCTCTCGCCAATATTTAACTTCTTGATGCCTGGTATCTTCTTTTGATTTTTAGTATCTTTTTGTACTTTTCTGCATTGTTAGAAGTGTTCAAAATCATATATGAATTTTATAGTTATAGGACAGCTCTTTAAAACATCAAGCATCACGGAAATGATGATTTTATTGGTAGATGTGGATAACTACAGAGGTTTAAGGTGGAAAATAAATTAGAGACTTTTTGTATCAGCTCCTTCACTGGGCACTGGGGAAACTGAAACACTAACTTTTGAATAGCTTTTGCTAAGAACTGAGATTACTTTAAAGTCAGAGTCATATTTGGCGCTGCTGTGGGTGGTCGGCCAGGGGAAGAAAGACCAGCCACTATTTTCCCATCTTAGGATGAAATCTCTATTTCGACTCTTACCTAAAAGAACCTACATGGTCTAGTTCTTGCCCACCTCTCTGACTCTTCTAACTTGTCCTGACATGGCTCACGGCACACAACTTACATGTTTTTCTTCCTGTTTCTAGAACATACTAATGTGTGGGGCTAGGATTACGGTGAGGCAAATGAAGCACTAACTTAAATTTTTGTCCCTCACTCCTACCGCTCACCCCACCCACACCCCCTGTCTTAGATTTTGTGCCCTTTAAGGTGCTTTCCTCAAGCACGAAATTTAAGGGGGCCACAAAAACTCAGTAATCAAGAGAAATAATATTGTAATGCAATATTTAAAAAATAAAAATTAATGCAAAAATATCAACAATGAACACAATGTCAAAATTTTGAATGAAGGCCAGTGTCCTGCCAAGCCAAAGGAAAATAAGCGCCCACATACAGAATTTTATGTGTTGTTTAATACTTATTTTTTCCAAAACATTAAAGTGGTTGAAAATATATTGAACAATTGAAAATTAGGTGTATTAAAACTCATAACATTAACATAATTTGAGATACATTACTTATGCTAACAACAGAATTTATTATAATTTTACTTTCTTGGCTTTAATGGAAATGAAATCATTGATACTATTCTCAAAATCTACTCCTTTATTAATCTCATTTTCAATTGAGAGAATTGCCCTGTTTGATAACTTCTCTTTTCCAAGTAACTATTTTGAATAATTTCCAGTGAAGTGAATTAAAGGTTAATAAGGCCTCTGAGGGGCAAGAAAGATCATACCCTTGCCCATCCTGGTTCTGAACAAATTGCAAACAAAATGGTGAAATGATGCAGTGGTAAATGCATCAAAATATAACCTTGATGGCTGTAATGGCCAGGTAGGAGGACTTGGCTTGAGTCTGTTAGTCATGAAAGTTTATTGATTCTGAATTCCAAAGTTGGGTGGACTAAACCCAGCCAGGCATAGGTAACTCTCTATCAGGGCAGGATCCCCTTTCTTCCATCCTCAACAGGCAAAGCTTCCTCTGGAGAAGCAGAACAGAAGGCTGCTCCCCTAGGGCAAGCAGCTTGCTCCTGAGAGGAAGGGTGCAAATTAGTCGAAAATGAACAATTATTCTGCCTTAATTTATCACTCAGATGTCCCTGCACTTACTCTGGGGCAAGGAGAGTTGAGGATGAAGAGATGCCAGAAATTACACCAGTCGAGCTGCCTTTGAAGGAAGGAACATCAGGAATGGAGAGGAAGAATTCCCCACTAACACAGACAAAGCATAGTCTACCTCAGGACATTTGCATCTGTTGGCCCCTCTGCCTGAAGTACTCTTCCTCTATGTTTTCACACAGCTGGATGCTTCTCAACATTTTAGTCAAAGCTCAGTTGTGGCTCCTCAAGGAGGCCTTCCTCTGACTACTTTACCTAAAATTGTCCACCTGTTCCCAGGCACACCTTGTTTGTTTTAATACATTGAAGTGCATCTACAATGATGTTATCAATAGAAGGTACATTCTATAACGCAGTAACCTTGCCTGTCTGTCGAGCACTGCAAACTGACCCTGACACATAGTATGCAGGTGTCTCAGCTTGGGTTTTCCAGATGCAGAGCCTGGGGTGAGTGTCCTTGTGTAAGTGCGTCACTGAGATGGTGCTCTGGAGAGAAGCGGGGGGCAGGACAGTGCAGGGAAGAAGCTAATAAGCAAGATACGGCTTCAGTTCTAGAGCAATGAACCATCACAATTTACCTGCAACTGAGGGGTTTCCCAAGACTTTCAGTACAAAACCAGCACAGTCCCAGGGCAAGCAGAACAGTTGGTCACTTAGCCTCAGCCGAATCCCGTGGGGAGCTCTGGAGCATGAATTGCAGCAAGCAGGTGTCCCACTTTGAAGCCAGTGGACTAGGTTCTCACCCTACATCCCCGGTCTGAGTCAGTCACTGATGTGAGAGGTGGGTCCCACCAGCTGAGGGCAATTCCCAGAGGAGGGTGAGCTGTGAGCTGTTAGCAACCCATACTCACAGCACGTGCGGGACTGGTGCATCTCCTGGAAAAGAGAATCCAGGTGAGGCACACAAGCATTATTACAGCAAGCAATAAATATTTGTTCAACAAATAAACGAAATATATAAAATTTACAATCTCATCTCATGTTAATCAAAGTGGCCCAACCTTTGTCTGTTTTGCATTTTGGACTTTGCTGTAACTGAGATGATATGTGTTCCTTAAGCTCTTTTATCTTACGTTTTGATAATATCTCACTTTTTATAACCAGAACACTCTGTGCCTCCAATTCGTCTCTCTTGTTTGCATATATACAAAGTTTATGACTTGCTGACTCAGAGTCCCTCAGTCTGTTAATACACGTTGGGGTAAGTTAGGGACTTGGAGAGAATGCGCTAACTTCTTAATGATTCCAGAATTCCTTATAGGAAATGTTGGTTCTATTCCAATGTGACAAATGGTATCCTGGTGGGGTAATAGAGACATTCTTTCCACAATTCCAAAACCACAGCGGAAAAATTATAAAAAGGCAGGTAATCAATTGTTCTTTTCTGTTTAATTCCAAATAACTTATTTTGGGTTCCTTCCACCAGCTACTTATATTCAAATTCCATTTAAATACCCAAGTAATTTTAAATACAGAGTATATCTACCTGCATAGGTGTGTGCTATTTATATGTATATATGTACATGTGAGTGTGTGTCTACATTAATGTGCATGTGTATGTATAACACCTCCCTCCCTTCTTTACGTAATATTAATGGCAGTTTAGAAGGATGTACATAAAGCAACAGAGTTATACAAGGAATAGGAGAAAAAAGATGAAATACCAACAGCCACTGTCATCAACACGAAAGAAATAGAGCCAGTGATGAATTTAATACAAAAATGCATATTATTAAATCTCATACACTTTCTACATAGGGTGAGGCCCAGATTTCTCTACAGGCATGTAAAGTAAAAACGGAAATTACATAGTTTACAATGCTAAGATAAAGACAAACTAATTCTTGTGGAAAGTACTAGCATTCTTGAACTGAAGAAAAGGCAAATGTCTCATGAGAGTCTTTGTATGATCTAAATGCAATACGTATTGTTCATAGATATTGCTCTACTGTCACATACGTGTTTCTGAAAAACCTCACAGAATCACTTGGTAGAAATAATGGGGCTTATGGGGAAAATAAGGTTAGGCAAACCACTCAAATCATGCAAGTATGTAATCAGAACTATAATAAAGACAATACTAATCCTAAAAAAGCAAATATGAGCACAAATAAAGATGTTACTTCTTAATAAAGAAATACTACAGTAAGTATAGGACTTTATATCTTTGATAAAAAGTGAAGAAAATTTGTTAGAAGAGAGTGTAAGGAAGGATCAAAGCTGAAAAATTAGATTAATAAATAAAGAAATGCATAGAGTGGGAAGAATTATGCAAAAATCATTTCCAAGACAGACCCCAAGATCAAGCAAGTGTAGTGAACTTGGAATGAATGAGCGTCATGTCGTATCCCTCTGCAACTTGCCCTGTACAGTTGCGTTAGTATAAGTCACACCCACGCTGTGAACATCATGATGACATCATCCCTTAATTTACTATTTGCATATGAGCTAATTTACATCACAGAAGCAGGTGTGGCAGGAGAACAAGACTGTACTTGTTGATATCTCATATGTGTGGGTGCTTTAGGGCATCAAACCAACTACTTTTCCAAAAAAATTTTAGAAACTTTGCATGAACAAAGATTGTCTTTGTTTTTGCACATATAACTCATAATTTAAATTACCTTGTTTGTGTTTTGTTGTGTGGTACTCGATTTGCCATTTAAAGATCTACATAATAGACATTCTACTAAATGACAATTCACTGATGTTTGGCAATTAGCAAGGTGAGGGTGCTTTTCACAATAGAAAGTACTGTGTCTTTTGGTTTTAAAAAATTCATTGATTTGATTTGGCTGTTCCAATATGAATATGAATTGGTGAACTAGGTCAGGAGTGAATTACTGTTTTTCTTAAAAACTGCACTGTTTATAGTGGGGTTTTCTGAGTATTTCACACTGCCATGCTTATATCACAACATTGTTAGGAAAAATAACAGGAAATAAAACAATTTCAACTCCTGTGGGTTTATCATGAGATCTGGATAATAGTTTAGAATGCAGTAGGTTTTGGCAAGTTTCTCCCTAACAAGATTGATCCTCAGGAAAAATCAAAGTTACTATATTATACGGGCTATTCCGTTAATAGCACTTGAAGAAAAATGAAAATGGGCACCTAGTCTAAATGTAAATGGCATATCCAATTTGGAAATAAATGGCCAAAGGATTGAAGAACTATTGAAATATATGCCTGCCTTGAGTTTGGCCATTCACTCCAATATCATGAAGTCAGTGCTAGGATTTACTAGTGGCACTTATCACTTTATGACTAATATAGGAGTTCTAGGATATTATTTTTGTGTCCTTTTCCCTTAGAGGGGGAAAATGCAAGAACTGACAGAAATACAGATAAAGAGAAGTCAGAAAAATTAAAAGGAGGATATGATTATAAGCAGTGACAATATCTTGGAATGCTAGCACTTTCCACTTGGAATCAAATTAGTTCTGTGATGCCATGCTGCATATGTTAGATTTATAAATCTGTGTAAGTTTACGGCTTAGCAAGATTTTTGTTGTTGTTTTCACTCTCCTTTGCATAAATTTCTCATGGGAATTTACTTCTAAGATTGCAGAGAAACAGGAATCTGACCATTACTAGCTGACTTTATCAGTGTAGACAGATGAGCCATCGGGATGCTTTTAATCCTCCTGGTTGGGCAATTGGGAGTTTGAGAATTGGGGTTTGGAGTTGAGTGAATCCCACTTACTATATTTTTTTGACATATGTCAGTTAGGAAAATGATCCTGAGGTGTGACTTTTTCCTGTACGTTGAGAGGTGGAGACAAAACTATGATTGAAATCTTTAGTTCTGAAATTCAACTGCCTGTGTTCTAGTCCTGGCTTCCTCTCATTTTAGGTATGTCATTTTAGGGATGTTACTAAATCTATTCCAGCCTCAGCTTCTTATGTAGAAGAGGGATGATTCTCATACGAACCTTAAAAGATTGTTGCGAGGACTGGATGAGAAAAGGCATGTAACGCCCCTAATGGCATACCTGGTCCATAGCGAGCATTCCATACATGTTAGCTTTCCTCATTATCACTATTATCATTACACCATCTGTAGGACCAGGCTGTGGCAAAATGGGTTTATTCTTCCAGGGCAGTGGAAGCTACTCTTTGGAATGTGGATACTAAGGATAACAAACTATCATCATTCATCTAAAACTTGGACTTTCTTCACCACTTATTTGTGTGTATCTGACTCTGTTTGCATTAGCCTACAATCAGGCTGTGAGGGGGAACAATTTGCATGCGAGTTTCTGTTATTGAAAACCATTTTGGCAGCAAATTATACATGAAATATTCATCATCATAATAGTTCAAACAGAAACAGACTCACAGGATATTAAAGAGCAGCTCAGAGTTTGCTTAGATGATGCCGTTGTTGTGAATGGCATAGGTAAGAATCTATGCCTGTTTGTGGATGGTTTCACATGATTGATTCAGTAAAGACAATCAAGTGCCATTCTTTTTTTTTTTAAATTAAACACTTTACACACTTTACTTGTCACCTGGTAGTACTGGTTTAGTCTAGATGGAGTTCAGAACTTCACGGTTATTTGGTGTACAAAAATCCAGCCCCAGTCATAAAAGCAGGCCAGGTCACCAAAAAGAAAGGGGTAATTTGGAGATAGATAAGTGCCATATTTTGTTTTGATTAAATAAAAGAAATCATAGCATGGTGCTATATATTTTAATATTTCAGAATATTTAAGAAATAGCCTACCTCTGTAATTGGCTGGATTGATCATTATTTTCTTTTAGATGAAGACACATTCTGGGAGATTTACTGTTGTTTAAAAACAAGCAGATATTAGAAATTACATGTGCAAGTAAGTATATTTTTTCCTAAGTAGAAGCATTTACTAAAAATTGTCTTTAGATTCTTTTTTGCAAATTGCTCTCAGCCCCCAAAATATGTTTGATTTTTATTTTCAATAGTCTCAGTGGCGGCCAGTTTTATCCTTTTAGTGCAGATAATTGCTGTCTTACAGAGATCACCAATCCTCTCTCTCATTCTTCCTCTATTAAATTCTCCTAGTGTAGTCCTAGTGTGCGATTAAACTCTAAACATCCACCATCTTCTTGTGTGGCAGGCATGGCTCTTTGTTTATTGAATACTCATTCTCCCATCCTCTTTGCTAACAGAACCATGGTCGCATTCAGGGCAACAATGTACATCTAGATACTCACTTTTCCTGGTTCCCTTGCAGTTGGGGTGGCTGTGTGCCATAGGTCTAGCCACTGACACGTGAGTAGAAGTCTGGTGGATATTTCCCGGAAATCCTTTCTTTTCCTAAAAGAAAATTACTGAGTGCCGGCCCGGTGGTGTAGTGGTTAAGTTTGTGCACTCCACTTCAGTGGCCCGGGGTTCTCAGGTTTGGATCGCAGGTGCAGACCTACACACTGCTTATCAAGCCATGCTGTGGCAGGCATCCCACATATAAAGTAAAGGAAGATGGGCATGGATGTTAGCCCAGGGCCAATCTCCCTCAGCAAAAAGAGGAGGATTGGCAACAGATGTTAGTGCAGGGCTAATCTTCCTCACAAATAAAAGAAAAAGGCTGGTGAAGCCCGTTCCTTCTTTTTCTTGCTATGAATGCTGATGTAATGAGGGTGGAAACCAACATGCTGAGCGTGGAACTGAAGAAAGAAAGAAAAAGCCTGCATCCTTGATGACATTATTTAGCAGTTGCTGAATCAATACCAGCAACTACATTATCTCTAAACTTCCTATCATGCAAGAGAAAAAGAAATCCCTGTTTGCTTAACCCACCATGTGTCAGTTATTCTGTTCCTTGCAGCTAACTTAGCTAACCACATTCCTACAAGCACGTTGATAGCCGAGCATTGCTAGAGAAAATCAACCTTTGTGATGGTCTCTATTTTAACTCATGCTCATACAATACATCGGGTCACAGCTTTCAATCCTATTATGCCTTCCTGGTAAAGGTAAGTTTTTCTTTTCTTTTCTTTTTCTTAGACTCTATAGTCACTGTCTCCTCTCCACCACCTGAAAAACTCCCTCGAACTTCATTCAGAAAATAGAAGCCCTCAGGAACAATCTCCCGTAATCTTCCATCATATCTGTTCTCTTCTCGCATCACTACTCATCATTCTTATCAGGCCACAGGAAAAGATGTGTCCCCGCTTCTCTCAAAGGCAATCTTTCCATTTTTGCTCCGGACCTGCATCACCTCTGCCCTTCAACATGACATTGCTCCTTTCTTTTGTCCTCTTTCTTCTGCATTTCAGTTTCTCTCTCACTGCTCAATCATTGCATCAGAACATAAAAATATTCTAGTACTTTTCACCTTTATAAAAACTTGCTTTGACATTTCTCCTTCCTGTAGCTTCTGACCCATTTCTCTGCTCCCTTTTCCAGCCAAACAACTTGACAACATTTTCACTATTGTCTTCATTTTCTAAAGTCCGTTTTCAGCCCATGACAATCCTGCTTATCTTCCTACCAGCACACTAGAACCAATCTTCTTCAAATCACCAATCTCTGCGTAAACAAATCCACTGGACAGTATATATATTTTTAACATATTGGTAACATTTGGTAGAGCTTATTAATCTCTCCTTGAAATTCTTTCTCATTTTTTAAAAACACTATTCAATTTTTCTTCCTTCTTTACTAGCTGTTTCCTTCTGTCTTTTCCCTTTCCACAAGATCTCTAAAATGTTAGAATTCCTCAAGGCTAAGTCTTGGACTGACCTTCTTATTTATCTATATTTTTCCACAAACATCATTGCCCAAATAGTAAAAATGTACATCTCCTGATGACCTTTCCACTGAAATCCAGAACCATATGTTGAAATACTCATTTGACCTCAAGTGGATATCTAACAAACATCTCACGTGCAACATGTCTGAATAAACTGATGACCCCCTCCTCCAACTTTCTTTGGTTCTAATCTTCTCTGTCTCAGAAAGTGGTACCATCATCATCATCCAGTTATTAAAGCTAGAAATGTGGAAGTCATACTTGATACTTCCCTCTTCTTAATTCTCTACATCCAATCTATCAGCAAGTCCTATTATTTCTATCTTCAGAACCTGTCTTGTAAACCTGCTTTACTTTGCTCTATCACACATCATCCATAATAACCTTTTAAAAATAAAAGCACTCATGAGAGCTAAAATTGAACATAATGACAACACCAATTGGTGGTGAGGCTGTGGAACAATGAGATCTCACACATTGTTAGCACAAGTTTTGATTGGTAAAATGCCTTTGACAAGAAGAGGCATTGCCTATTAAAGCTGAAAATATCCCACAGTTCTATTCCTAAAGACATATCAACAAGAATGAGGGTATGTATGCACCAGGAAATATGTGCAAGAATATTCATATCAGCAATGTTCACAATAGACCCAAAAAACAACCCAATGTGTGTCCACAGTAAAATGGACACAAACATTAAATTGAGGGATAGACATGCAATAGAACACTACAGAGCAATAAACATGAACAAATTACAGTGTGACATAACAACGTGGATGAAACAACATGGATGGACTTCCAAAATTATGTTGAAATTATGTCAATAATACTTGGCAAAAGAAGCCAGACACAAATTGATACAAAGAACAATTTCATTTATTTAAAGTTTAAAAAGCTGGAAAGTTGAGCTATAGTGTTTAGCAATTCATACTTAGATGGGAAAATATAAAGAAAAGCAAGAAAATTATTACCATAAAAGTCAGAAGTGCACTTGCCGGTGGAGGGAAGGGAAGGCAGTTTGAGAGAGAACGGGCAGGCAGGGGGGTCCCGGGGTGCGGGCAGGGTTCCATTTCTTGCCCTGCTTTTGCAACTGCGCGCCTTATAGTAATTAATCTGTACATTTATGCTTCATGTATCTTTCTGTATATGCATTATATTTTACAATAAAAGACACAAATATTAACTATATAAATATCTTCCCGGAACGAAACCTACACTGTATGTAGAATGGAAGCTGAACACCTCGTGTCTGACAAGACTCTGGAGGAGCTGGCGGACTCCTTTGCAACCTCATCCCACAGCCCTTTGCTGCTTCTTTTTTTTTTTTTTTCTAAAGATTTTTTTTGAATTTATTTATGTATTTTCCCCTCAAAGCCCCAGCAGACAGCTGCATGCCATAGCTGCACATCCTTCCAGTTGCTGCATGTGGGACGCGGCCTCAGCATGGCCGGAGAAGCGGTGCGCCGGTGCGCGCCAGGGATCCGAACCCGGGTCGCCAGCAGCGGAGCGCGGGCACCTAACCGCCAAGCCACAGGGCCCTTTGCTGCTTCTTAAGCACACCGAACTTTACCTGCTTTCTGCCAGTTCCTTGAACACACCAAGCTCTCAGCTAGCTCATGGCCTCTTTACTTGCTATTCCGTCTTAACGAAAGCCCTCCCTTGGCTCTTGATGGGTGAGCTTCGTCTCATCCTGTCTCAGGTTAAAACGCCGTCTCTTCACAGAAGAGATCCTGTATAAACGTTTTACCTTCTATCCTCTGGCGTACCTCCCTGTTTGTTTTCTTCTTTGTACCTAGCTTAATTTGCAATCCTTTGGTGCTACTTACTAATTTGCTGACTATATTCCCAACTATGTTGGCGGTCCTAGGAAGACAGAGATCTCTCGTTTTTTTGTTTATCACTGTGACCCTAGTGCTTGGCACACAGTATACTTGGCCAAATATCACTGCAGGCAGAAATCAATAGATTGGACTTTAGGAAGAGATCCTATTCGATGAGCTATTTGAGTAATATTAACTATTAACTAATTAGACATTTTCTTCTCTGGTTCACGAAGTGGCTCTAAGCAATAAAAAAATTTTTTTTTTCCGTACCCTCTTTCCACACACACAAAAATACCATACTGAAAGGTGACTCCATTTTAAGAATAGGTGTGTTGTCTCCCAAGGTGATTATGCAGAAAAGATAATGCTTCAGTGATTATTAAGTCTTGTTTTCAATAAGAGATGGTTAGGGCTAGAAGATGCTAGACCATGTGAAGGATGAGGAAATTGAGGGACAGAGAAGTGAGATAGTTTCTTCATGTTGGAAGGTTTTCGGAGAGAGGAAGAAGAGGAAGGGGAGGAGGAAGAAGAAAGAAAAGAAAAAGAAATAGAAGATAAACTAGAATCACGTCTTGTGCATTTGCCATGTATGTATGGAGTGAAGGTGGGTGCTGAAATTTGACTCAGCCAGTGTCAAGTAGAGTGACAGAAAGACGGACTGTGTAGGGCTGCCAACTAACTTTTTCAATGTGTGTGTATGTGTGGTGTGTGTGTGTTTCCTATAGATACTGTCTAATTGTATGTGAGATGAATCCAGTAATTTCTTTCCAGGTTATCCTTTTAAGAAGATATTAACCAAAATTCCCATCACTTTTTCACCACAAAGCACCATCAACGGTTTTTATTTTCCTTAAGAAAAGGCCACCATGGGGCCGGCCCAGTGGCGCAAGCGGTTAAGTGCGTGCGCTCTGCTGTGGCGGCCCGGGGTTAGCCGGTTCGGATCCCGGGCGCGCACCCGACACACTGCATGTCAAGCCATGCTGTGGCAGCGTCCCATATAAAGTGGAGGAAGATGGGCATGGATGTTAGCTCAGGGCCAGTCTTCCTCAGCAAAAAGAGGAGGATTGGCAGATGTTAGCTCAGGGCCGATCTGCCTCAAAAAAAAAAAGAAAGAAAGAAAAGTCCACCATCCGTCCTCATTACCTTCTTCAGGTGACTGACACCTGCATGAGGTGTGAGATGCTCAGCATCCAGGAGCTATAATTCCCTAGGACCCTCAAAATCTTGCACCTTCAGACACTGCCCTGGCCTTTTGCCAGGGTGGTCGTCTAAATTCCCAATCTTTCAGCAGATTACAAAATCACAAGAGCTTTGTCAATCTACATAAAATATCTGAATGCTAATGAAATGGTCCAGCACATTAATTAGAGAATCAATAGATCATTCAGTCTTAAAAGCTCAGTTTCTCTTCTCCTCATTTATTTTCAAACAATTGAGCAGCAGCACATGAGGAATGGAATCAGAATACTAATTAATTCCAATTCAGTAAATTTCCAAACAAGTTTTTCATGTCCATATGCCAGAAATATTTAAAAAATAATTTCATAATATTAAAATTTACCTCTTTTTCTATTAATCATAACGAAGGAAAAACACATTGATGTTGTTTACACATATACTTTAAAGAGATTTCAATAGAAATATATTAACACTAACTAAGCCAATCAAATATGGGTCTCAAAGAGAACAAAATCATTTTTTCATGTTAATTAGTCATCAGAATTGATATCTGTTATGAAATATTTATAAATTTAAATGGAGAGGATGTCAATTTTGTTACAAAATAAGACTATAAAATTCAACTGTCAAATTTTATAGGACTTGTTTCAGGCTGAAAAATGTAGTCTAAAGCTCATTAAGAAAATGTATTTTTTTTGTAAAAGAAAGTTTCATTTGAAATATCATAATGTTGAGTTATTTATCCATTCCAAAAAATAACTGAGGAGCTTTTGGGAGAAAAAAAAATCACTGACATTATTTTTTCTGTTTAAATCAACTTGCAATTAATTGACTATCATTAAAAAAGAGTGTGAAGGATCAAAAATAACTAAACAAAAAGCAATGTGTAAAGTCAAGATTTGAAGACAGTTTTGAGATTTTTATTTGGTTTTATGGCTTTGCTGCTGATGATGGTAGGATAGTATTTCCGGGGCTTAAGATGTATTCTCAACAAATTTTATTTACTGAAATGCCTCAAAAATAAAATTACTAAAAATTGCTGGCTGTTTTCTAAACCACACACGTGTGATCGTTTAATTCCTATTGAGGATCTGAACGGTGGTACACACATTTTGCTTCATGGTATTATGATATCGTCTTACATTGTTGGTAGACAATTTGAAAAGTACAAAAAAAAAAAATGAAAGCACAAAGAAAAATAAACATTACCTGTAAATCTATCACCAAACATTTTGTTATATTTCCTGTACTCTATTTGTCCATGCCAACTTAATGTACATAATTTTATTTAATGTGTACACATCTGATATAATTATAGATTTTATAAATATTAGATTATATCATACTTTAAAAAATAATCAGTTTTATTGAGCTGTAATTTACATGCAATAAAATTCACTTATTTTTAATACTAAACCATTCTTGATTCCTTAAAGTAGCCCTGTTGGTGATAGTTTATTATCTTCTAATATACTACCAAATATAATCTGCCAAGTTTTTATTAGGGTTTTTGCATCTGTATTTATGGGTGAGCTGGATCTGTACTTATTTTATCTTTGTCAGGTTTTATATAGGGATTATGTTTAAGTATGACTGGAGAATCTTCTTTAAAAATTCTGAAATAGCATATATAATGGGGATCAATATTCTGGGGAATGAGAAATTAAAGCAAAAAAATTAAAGTCATGTGGGTCCAGAATTACTGTGCGTGTATGTAAGTACAAATTGTGTGTGTGTGTGCCTGTGTGTAAAAACTTAATGAGCAATAACTGATGGAAAATATTTTTTAAATTTCCAAAAATGAGTTTTAATAAATCTGTGTGAATTTTGTAATTTGTATTATCTTATTAATGAATGAAACCATTATGCTCAAATTTATTAGCACAAAGTTGTATATTCTTTTCTATAGCATTTATAAGCTCTCGTGTATTTGATTTTACTTCCAATTTAAGTTCCTTTGATTTCCCCATTTCTCTTTTTTGACCAGAAAGAGAACTTCTTTTCATGGTTGTTTTGAAATCATTTCTTAAATTTATATATCATGTATTCCTTTATCTAATGCACCTATCAGCTACTATTTTAATTCTTTTTTCTTGTTTTCTTTAGATAGTTCATTCTTTTTATATTCTTTCTCCACTTATAATAAAACCATTTAAAGCCATAGTATGCCTCTGCATATGCTATTCATCAAATTTACAAAATGTTTTTTCTGTTGTATTTTAAAAATTAGTCAATCAATATCACATACCCTTCACCTAGATTCACCAATTATTAACATTTTGCCACCTCTCTCTCTCTCTCTCTCTGTCTCTCTCTGTCTCTTTGTCTCTGTCTCTCTCTCTTCCTCCCTCTTGCGCTCTTTCTCTCCCTATTTGTTTTTTGCTGAACCACTTGTGAGTAATTTGCTGACATCACGATCCTTCTAGACCTGTCATCAGCTTGTATTTTCTAAGCAAAAGGACATTCTCTTACATAAATCTAGGTATAGTAATCAAATTCAAGGAATTTAACATTGTTTGAATTCCATTATCTAACATACACTTCATCTTCAAACATTTAAGATAATGTCCCAAAGCACAATGTTGTATATTATATTTTTCTATAACTTTCTATAAGCAATATATTTTCTGGCTCCAAGATCTAAGCCAGGGTCATGTATTTCTTTTAGCTGTTGTGTCTCTTTAGTGTCCTTTAATTGTTAACAATTTCTCAACCTTTCTTTGTTTTTCTTGGTATTAGCAATATTGAGGAGTACAGGTCAGTTGTTTTGTGGAGTTCCCTTAATTTAGTTTTTTCTGATTCTTTTCTTGTGATTGGATTCAAGCACTGCATTTTTAGCAGGGACATTGTATAAGTGATGTTGTGTCCTTCTCAACGTGCTGCATCAGGAGGTACATGATGCCAATTTGAGTCATTCTGATTAGATTACATTTGCTCACTTTTTCTAGGTAGTGCCTGCCAAATTTCTGCACTATAAACTTACCTCCCGCCTCCATTTGTAATTACCAAGCAATCTATGGGAAGATACTTTAAATTGTGTGAATATCCTGCCACAGCAAGGATTTTAACCTCCATTGCTGACTTTTGCCTGAATCAAATATTGTTATAGTCCTTACAAAATAGTGAATTTATAACTTTCTCATTATTTCAGCATTTATTACTTAGTAGGATGAGTATTCTACTGGAAAATAAGTAAATAAACAAAAAACCGAAAGTTAAAAAACCTTTTCTCCTGCATGAATGTGCATATATATGTATTTATATCAGTATAGAGGCATGGGTTCATTTTTAATTAGTATGTTAAAATCGACCGCTGTCATTGTATATTGCAATGCTTACAAATTTCCAGATTTGGCATCAAGCTGTTTCTTATGTGCTTTTGGCATGTTCTCACCAGTTTTTCAAACCTTCCTTACACCTTGGCACAGAAATATTTTCAAAAATCTTCCTATATATCTCTGTCCTAGCCATGGAATCAACCGTTTTTGTGTGTACTGGCACATAGTAAACATGATATAGGTGCCAGCTGTTCATACATATGTGAAATAATCAGCTCACACTAATTCTTCTAATTCCAGTTCAAAACCTCACGAATCTTCCATGATCTAGGAAGGGAGATGAGAGCAAGATAAATGAGATCTGCCTTTTTGTTTGGGAAATGATGTCATTCATAGGAGCTTCTAGCCACATTTCATTGGACAGAATTGTGATGCATGGACACTGGGAAAGAATAGGAAATTATTTTTTTGTAGTGAAAACAATGCCTACTTAAACAAAACTTGGGTTCTCTTAGTTAAAAAGAAGGGTAGAAATGAACAGTACGTTGGCAGCTGGCAATGATTGCACAATATTCTATATCAACTAGGAGAAAAACATGCAGGTTGTTATGTTCTCTTAATTCTAGAATAACTATAATGCTTAACCCCTCATGCTTGAGGAGGAGCGCAGGACCCTTCTTTAGTTCTAACACAGTATCCTAACACTCATTTTTTACTTTAAATAAATATAAACACAGTGACAACATTGAAAAGTCTCAACTGAGTATTATAGTGTTTACAGAGTAGCTGATAAGACAATTCTTTATTCTAGAATACTCCTTTGTCTGCACCAAGAATGAGGTCTAAAACTTATGTACATATGAAGTCCAATAGGTGTTTTGCATAATGTCAATATGACTTTTGATTCCTAGATTATCCCAACCCTCACCCTCATCCATACCCAATCCTCATTTTCACATCTGGTTCTGCCTAGTGGGTTTGTTCTGACTCTTCTCTGCTTTTTCAAGCCTTAGTTCATCATCCTCTGAATAAGACATTTATGCTGAAAAGACATCTCTATTGTTTAGGAAGAATAGCTTAATTGCCAAAAGATCATATGGATGATTTCAATCCGACCCACGTAAAACCACAAGAAAAAGAGGTCACTTATTTCTATGAATGGAAGGAAGTATTTCCTGCTTTCCCCTAATGAAATGTCTTACAATATGGCCTCTGAGGGTCTACCATTGAGTCTTTGACTTATGGTTTGGAGAATAAAGTCAAAAAACCAGTGGAATAATGAGGATACATGCTAGAAAGCCACTCTTCAATCTTTGTGAGTATTGACTCAAACTGATGCTTGGTGGAGCTCCATTTTTCTCTTAGAGAAAAACTGCAACAAATTTTCTGAGTCTGAGGGGAGAAGGAGCCAAGAGGAACTTGTCATATTATCTGAAACAGACCTATCAATCATGTTCAGTCCCAAGTCACAATTTGTCCAATTCCCTCCCTAAATACATGTGTATTATAAGGAAAGAAATAGTGGAAAATAATTTGAAATGGATGGAAAAGCATTGCTCTGCTTTCTTTTCACCAGAAAAATAATTTTCTTTTGAGATTATTTTTGTTTTAAGAAAATTTTGAAGACATAAAATGTCTCCACTCCGTTGTTCAGTCTCAATTACTGTATATTCAGCTGTCATGGAGCCTGGGACACCATCACCGCTTACGGTCATGATCATGTAAAGATTAATGCCCCAAGGTTCCAACATTGAAACTCTAGTTTGCCTAGACATTTGCCATATATCTAACTAGCCTAGAGATGGCTTCAATAAAGACAGAAAATTTAGACCCGCTACTCCGTTATAACATTAAAAAATTTGTTACCTTAGAATGATCTGAAATTTTCTCGGTTTTACTTGCCCAAAGACTCATGATAAAATAATATTTTATAAATGCTTAAATTCTATACAATTTTCATATTCATTGTCACACATGCAGGTGAGAATATTCTAGAAGAGTGTTTCTCAAAATATGTTCGTTGGAACACTAGTTACATGAGATGCTTTATGGAAGGCAAGGATTCTGGAGACAAACACATTTGGGAAATGTTGCAGACCACGTTCCTCGCTTGGATATTCAAATTTGCAAAATTTTAGAGAACTCTTTATGTTTGAATTAATCTAGTGTATTTGACCCCAGAGCTCTATGATCACAAAATATTTATTTACGTCTTTTGAAAGTGGTATTTTGCAGAACAGCCTTTGGAAAACACATTTCTAGAATTTAGATGAAGCACTGAAACTAATCCCGTTACAATGTTTTTGAGGTTTGTCATTCCTACCTTAGCTCAAATAGAGACCAAGTACACTTCCATAGCTAAATAGCTATCTAAAACATGTAGACATTTAAACAATATCACAGAACCATTGAAAAGCCTCAACAGAATTTTTTAATAATGATTTCTAAGAGCCTTAAAAAGGATTGGAATAGGTGTTCCATATCATCTCCTGCATTCTCAAATGATGACAACAAAACCCTAAATACTCAGCAAGTTTTACAAACGGAGAGAACGAAGATGGATAGAGAGGAATAACAATGTCATTCTCAGCCTTGGCTAAAGTGAAGCTTCTCTTTCATGTGTTTTTGGACCACTGAGACGAAAAGGGCCCGAGGGAGTTGTCTGGATTTTGAGACTGCTGTGGAGAGTGGTGGTAATTTTCAGATGGACATTTGGGGAGCCCTGAGGTTCCAGAACCCACGTGAGATATGTCTCAGCAACAAATCTGGCCAAGTCTTCTTTATGCCTATTACCACCCCCCTATTTTTGTCCTGTGCCCTCCCACCATCCTTTTAAAATTTCTTCATCCATCATCTACCCACACAAGCTTAACTGCAATAATTTCCTGACTGCTGGGGACTTTTCTCAAACAAAACCTCAGTTTTCAATCCTGCCTCTCTCTTCCACCTGAAACCATCACTAAAATATATAGATGCTCTCTATAGCTGATTGTGTTAGATCCAGACTCCACAACCTCACTTTTATGTCCTGACACTAATTAGTTCTCCCTCTTGCCCTACAGCTAATCAACCTAATTTCTCATTATTTTCCCAAACAGACTACTTGGGTCTGCTCTGGTCTCCTCTTGCATATATACTGCTAATTCCTGACTCCATGTTTATAATTGTCATGCTTTCCACCCTAAATGTACTGCTTATCACTTTCATGCCCTTGGCCCACTCAGAGCTTTCTCCTTCATTTCAGCAGCAAGTGTGTAGTGTACCCTGCCCAGAATTCATCCTCTTTCTTCCGATCGTAGCAGTCCAGTTTTCTTTTATGGCATCCCCTCTTTCTTATTCTTTGTCCATTGTGCTTTGAGAGAGTAATCAGTGCTGGGTTCCAGGAGTGGTCCTGGGATGATAGTTGGCCAATTAGAGCGACAGTGCTTGGTTTGGTTTAACATGTGATGCTTCTGATTCAGTGAGAATTATTCTCCAGACTTTTTACTGGAATTATAGGGAGGGATGAGGTTCCCACCTACCTTCACTCCTTGCCTTCAAATAGGCTTTGCTAACCCCATAGGATATAAGGCTGCAGCTGGTGGTGAGCAACTTAACAGCACATTAAGAGAATCTGTCTAAGGATGAAGCCCTCGTAAAGAAAAGCCTGAGTCAAGAGACGGAGAAATAGCTGAAATCCTGTATCCAACTGCGCCTGAAGGTACCCATGTACTTTTCAGCAACTTGAATCATGTTCAGTTAGATTTCTGCCATTTGCAGCTGAAGGAATACAAATTAACCCAAATACCTACTTTGTAATAGAACCTATGCTAATTATTTTCATATCAGCAACTCACCTCAATGCTGTATTTTTAGGTTGGACAACAATCCCATGTGGTAAGCATGATGACACATAGTTAGAGACTGGACATTTCAAAGCCTACCTATGCCATTTTTCTCCCTGGTCATAGTTTTTCTATTCTTTTCATTGATACATTCTTATGTCTTGATTTTAAAATCCATTTTCCAATTTTTTGGTGTGCCTTCATATTTATCAGTAACAGATACCAACACAGATGTGAGAAGGATCAAAATGTATTGTGTAATGCATACCATTCTGCATGGAGAAGTTAGTGCTAGTGCACTAGCTAATGCATTTTGTTGTCCAAACGTACACACCAGAACCTGATAACACCGTTATCCTTGAGACATCGTAAGCCTGAGTCTAACCAGGTTGGAACATATTGGGGACACCATGAATAGAAAAATTACAATACAAATGATTTTGGTCATTTTCAGCCCAGTGGAGGGAGCTGGTTTGACACTAGAGACACAGCTAGTGCCAGTAGGACACAGCACAAAAAATAGCATTTCTCCTCCTTCACGCCTTATGCAAACCAAGGAAACTTGGTTTTATTTCCGATTTGGTAACAAAAAAGAGCAAGGTGCTAATCTTTCAAATGAAGATGGAAATATTTTTCCTACTGACTGAGTTTTCAGCAGTATTTCTTAGTGAACTGTCCTCAGGGAAGAGGCCCAGAATATAATTTTACTGTCACATAAAACATTGCATTGTATTTTAGTCAAATACATTTTATGCTTTGACAATTCTCTCTCTTTCTCCCTTAGCAATTTAAATGGAAAGGATTTCTCGGAGTGAAACTTTTAATCTCAAAGCACGATGCCTGAGCTTTGCTCTAACTGAGGAGCAGACGCAACTTAACAGATACCGAATGCTAAAGGACATTTGGCATTCCCGCCTCCTCCAGACACAGAAAACTGCTGTGTATTGTAAAGAAGAAGAAGAAAAGAGAGTATAGACAAATATAATAATGAAGAAGAGACGTTCCTTTTTTCCTCCTTAAGGTGATAAAGAAAAGTACCTTATGATGAATACTAGCTTACATAACATAGAGGTGGAAGGGGGAAAAAAAAGAAAACTGTCTTCTTTGAAGTCATTTTTATGTTTAGTAATACAGGAAAATGATTCATTTGGGTTATTTTTAAGTGAAATGGGAAGGAGAAAGGAACTTTGATGCACTATACATATTAAATACGATTTTCTTAATTTTTGAAACTTTCAGGTAATTTTTTCTTTCCTACAGGAGAAAAACTTGATGTGAGATAAAAGACCCAAATTGCTTTCCTTTCACGCTCACCTTTAATTTATGTCAACTTTTATTGGAACTGAACTATCAGGAATGATGAAATTTGCATTCCCTCTCATCATCCCCATAGCTAACTGTATAATAATTATTATATTATGTTGTCCTACAAATCTGGGTTCCTAGAAGTGATTACTGGATTACTGTCATGTTAAAAGTGTAATTCTAAGTATGATGCCTTATTTTTAGAAAAGGAAAATCACTTCTCTATGAAGCTATAATATGGGTAGAGGTGTGGATGATGAAATAATATTAAATGCGTTATGGATAGGCTGGGCTGTAATAAAGCCATGGAGGCTTCTTGTTCTGAAAAACAGTAGGAAGTCCAGCATACATCAAAGCTTGGGTAATAGCAAACCCATTAATAGAGAAATCCACGGGGACCGGAGTGTAACTTAAGCTAATACAAGTGTGCCCCTCAAAGACCCAGTCCCTGTTTCCTGGTGTCTGCATTAGGAAAAAGTCAAGGTGAGCTTTTTTTCCTTCATTACCAGATCTGACATCTGGACGAAACTCAAGAATCCTTCCAATTTTAACAAATGTAGCATGCACAGTTTGTCCCCATTTTCAGCTCCGTGAGGACTTGGAACTGCAGGCTAGGGAGGAGGTGTTAACCCCATGTTAAGTTAGACATTGGACACAGTACCTTATGTCAATGGCTGCCACCCACTGACGAGACTGAGGACAAGTGATTGCTCTTCTGGTTTCTTTTCTTGAGAAGAGTTTGGTGGCCGTGTTTTCTAAAATTTTAAAGCTTTCTGATGCAGAGCCTAACAAAATAAGCACAGATAATTGAAAAGAATTATCCAAAGTAATTACTTGGAAATTGACCTATTGCAAAATTTTTCTACACCATGTTGATTGTAGGGAAGGAGAGAAAATACTTTCTAAGACAAGTAGCTTAGCAATCACTGTTAAAAGACTCAGAACCACCATTTCATCAATGTCCAGGGGACAAATATGAATACATTTTACTTGTGTGATGGTAACTCTAATTTACCTGGCAAATAACAATATTAATGATATTAATAATAATGACAACAAATAAGCCACACGTAGACAGGCTGCATCTGCTCCAGCTCCTCTCATATGGGGGTCACATTGGCTCATCTGCAAATGATTTCCTTCCTCATCCACTTCTTGAGGGTTCTTTCTCACTGTTTTGTTAACTCTTATGTCTTTAGGCCGTGGAAAGATCCAGCACATAAAAGGCACTCAAATGTCTGTTGAAGGAATACATTGTGAGATCTCAAATAGTGAAAAGTGGTTAAAAAACAAAAGCCATATTTTTGTGATGAATGCTCAAGAGTTGGAAAGTTGTATCACTGGGAATTTATATCCAGTGTGTGTGTGGCCTCTTCCACTCACTTTCAATCAACCTCAGCGCTGTGGAGGGCATCAGAAATGGGATCTAAAACCCTGCATCAGAAAACTAAAAGCTTACAGCACTGACTCTTTCTTTCTCTTTTTTTTTTAACATCAGTGAAGCACTCTTGAGCATGCACCACAAAACAGGTTTTAGTTTTTTAACCACTTTGCAATATTTGATACTTAAAATCTATTCAATCAATAAATACGTGAATGCCCATATATGCTGAGCAATTCTAAAGTCTGAGAAGATAACAGTTAACAAATGGCAAAAAAGAATCCCTGACCTCAAAGAGTTTACATTCTGATGCAGAAATGAAACCATTTACAGACTGGCAAACATGACCCGCGTATGTGTGAAGAAAGGGAAAAAACGTATTTTAAAGCTTTAGGTTAAAAAAAAATCCATTAAAAATGTTTCTTCTTGGACCAGCCCCAATGTCCCAGTGGTTAAGTTCCACGCACTCCACTTCAGCGGCCCGGGTTTGGTTCCTGGGCACGGACCTACACCACTCGTCTGTCATTGGCAACACTGTGGTGGCAGCTCACATACAAAATGAGGAAGATTGCAGTGGATGTTAGCTCAGGGTGAATCTTTTTCCAGGAAAAAAAAAAAAGTTTCTTCTTATGTCAAAATAAAAGCAATTAAAGAAATAAAATACATTTATTTCCTTCCACATGTCCCTCAGTCCTTGGCATTTACTCTTCCTTAAAATGATTTTCTGAACCTTGTTTTGGTTGTCTCCTTCCCTTCATTCTAGCCATCCCTTCAGAGAGACTGTCCCTAATCACAGATCCTGCATTAGGCGATCTCCCCCTGCCGTCACCCACAGTCACACACACTAGCTCTCCTTCACAGTAACCTGTGTGTTTTTCTTCAGAGCACTTAGCACTATTTGTAAGTTATTGTGATATTTATTTGGCTATTTGTTTATCCTGAGTCTTTGTCTTATAAATTGCTATGACTTCAGTGCTTGGTGTGCCCAGTAGGTACTCAATAAATAACGATTGTTACACATCAGTATGGATTTAAATGTTGAAAAATATCCTGCATATTAACTTTTTGAAGTGAATGTTTTTGCACATAATTATTTTATAAAACTGTCATTTTTCAGTCTGAATCACTCTTTTCTCTATACACGGACAGGGCCATCTGTTAATTTGCAGTTGTAATCGTTTCCACAGATGGGAGTTAAATTATAGACATGACCAAGAAGACACGGCAGAATTTGTCACCATCCTTTGCCAGTGGCTTTTCTAGTGTTCATTTTAGAGATCCAACCAATTATTCAGCTTGGAAGCCCCCACATAAATCAAACGGATTGTCTACAATGGTTGTTTCCAAGCAGTTTTGCTATGCTGTGGAGGTTTTGTTTCAGAATGTGAGTTCTCTTTGAGCTTTGAGGAAACCTGATGTCCCCTGTGCTATCAGGCCCAGGTATCTTGAAGCCAAGCACTGGAGATTATAAAAGAGCATTTCTGGAAAGGGAATTTATGTGTTCACTATAGACACTATGGCTGTGTTTTATCTGCATAGCTGCAGTTTCAGAAAATTCATCTAACACTTTTTTTCACAGAATAGTTCCTCAAGCACATCACAGATCTTGATCAAATTGTTTTTCACTGCCAATCAGATGGGTGATAGGAATCAGTTTAAGTGATTTGTCCAGTTTTTGGCATTATGTATGTTGGCGGTAAAAGTCATGCCAGGCTACACTGAGAATAGAATTTGCCATCTGTGATAAACGTCTACCAATTATTTTTTTTCATTTTGAGTTTGTCATCACTTTTGATAAAAGGGAGGGCATCACAAAATTTTCAAACCTAACGAAGAGTTTAAAATACACTTTGGCTTTATTAAAAAAAAACCACACTGCTTAATAGAAGTTTTGGTTGGTGGGCAGTGTAGTGGACATCTGTTGCTTTTTCCTGCTCAAGTTTTATTTTCCATTTTATTTCCTGTTCTTCAATTTTTCCTTGTAGACCCGCCTACCGCCAATCCTGCTCCATGTAATTCAGGTGTGACTGACTTTACCATTCTCACCTCAATCTCAATGGGTGGGTACATGACTAAGGTTGGCCAATGAGCATGTTCTAATCCAGGCCAACACCATTTGGCGCAGGGATGCAAGTAACCCAAGCTGGTCCAGTGAACCTAAATTTCATGGTGTTTGCAGAAGCTACCAAGAAGGAGGCATGCTTATTTTACTAGACGGAGCTGTGAAGGCATAAGTCTGGAGCATCTGTAGCCATACGATAGAAGGAGCCTGCCTGAAAGCGAATGCAGGCAAAAAGGAGAGTTGAAAGATGCAGGGAGAGAACAAAGAGGATCTGAGATCAACTTCTGATAAGAATATTTGAATCTTAGATCTAGTTAGGCAGAAGGGGAGGCCCACCTTCCTAGATTTTTTCAATTATTTAATTTTATTTTTGTTTAATCTGGTTGGACTTACATTTCCATCATTTGAACCCCCAAAATTGCTAACTGTGAGAGTTGGACTTACTAAACCCAAAGATAGATATCTAATTCTTTAGAAGTTGGTTGTGTACTAGTCCTGGAATTCTTATGTCCCAAAGACCCAAAGTTTTTAGTTTAATTATAAATTTTATATGAACAATTTATGAATACAAGTTCTTATAGCCAAGCATGTCCATTCTTTCTAAAGAAGATTCTAGAAGCCACATTTGCCAGTAGCTTTGTGACATTTCTTGTTCTAAGATGGGGTGAGACCAATATTAAGGAAGCTGAAACCAAAAAGGAGTTTGTATTTTCACATGCATTTCCAATTTATTTCTAGCTGAACTCAGGAGGAGAGAAGAGGCAGATCACCATATAATCTATTCAATTTCAATTTCAAAAGATGCTGCTGCTGATCAAAGGATACTTCTGAGTAGCACATTTCCATAAAATAAATTTTGACAACTTCCCCCCAAATATGTGTCTTACTTTAGCTTTTGATTTAAAAGGAAAAATGGAGGGTGGCAGAAAAGATAAATGAAAGTGATACTGACAGTGTTTGGGGATGTCAAATAGTCTGTATCTTAGAATTTCTGTAGTTTTCTAAGGTAACTTTAACCTAGTATTTTTAATCTACCACGTGTACCACGACTTTTCAACTCATGGTTTCTCTAAAAGAGCCTCTATATTTCCCCAGAGTAATGGATGTCTCAAAGGAACGTTCCCCTCCCCCATCTCCAGTTTAATCTCAAAGAGGTCAAGTTTGCTGATCTCATTGTCTGGGAATCCTTTATATATCTACAAAAATATATAAAATACTCTTAGATGCAATTACCTAGAATTCCATATGACTACTATAAGCTTCAGATAACAGTCTTGAGGGAAACTGGATTGAACAATCCACTGGATCAACATTTTTACATAGGCACCAACGTTTGCTTTCTTTTTTTTAAGATAACCCTCCAAATAGTAGCATATTGATACCTGGTTCTTCTAAAAATAGATCTTGATTATCTCCTTGACATTATCTGAAAGCCATTCTTGGATAGCTGCTCATTATTTGCCACTTTCTTTCAGAAGTTCACAGCAAACTTGTCTTGATTACGTGTAAAGTCTGACTAGTGTGGCATCCAGCTCATAGAGACACTGCAGTTGCAAAGCAGAAGAGGACCACAATCATAAATTAAAAAAAAATAAAAAGCACAGTGAATCAAATATCATTTTAATTTTTGAATAGCTTACTTCTGGCCTGGTATTGAGCAAATAGTAAATTATTTATGGTCAATTTGCTCAATAAATATTAAGTATTAATTACATAACTTAGAATCTATCTTGCAGTAGTTCAAATCAATTTATTAGCTTTAAATTTCCTACTTTTTCACATCTCCTCTCCAAAATGCAGAATTTCTAGTCTCTGAAGCTAAGTTCAACTAACATGTAGAATTGATTAAAGTGACTGACCCCAATCCTTAACTCCCCCAGAGGTGTAAGAATTCTAAGAGAAAATAGTGAACCCAAATGAATATACAATATTCATTCATTCATTTGATTATTGGGTGTTTTGGTCATATAAAACTGGGCTTGCTACAGAAAGGATTTAATATAGAGCTTCCAAAAGAAAGGATAGACACCTTCTAGAATACATTGCCTGTCCCAGCTCTATCCTTCACCCACATACCCCACACGTATTAGCTATCTATTGCCGTGTGATGAAATATAACAGCTTAACACAGCAAAGGTTTATTATTTCACAGTTTCTCTAGGGCAGGAATCTAGGCACAGCTTAGCTGGGTGTCTCTATTTCAGAGTGTCTCATAAGGCAGTAACCAAGGTGTTGGTGGGGGCTACAGATTTCTCAAGGCTGGACTTGGGGAGGATCTGCTTCCAAGTTCTCCCACTTAGAAAATTCACTACCAAGCTGACTTTGGGGCTTTCAGCAGGTCTCAGGTTCTCTTTGTTAGCTGGAGTCCTCCGTACCAGCCGAGTGAGCCTCTCCACAGGAATACTTACAACATGGAGACTTGCTTCCCCCAGAATGGGGGTGGGGAGAGAGAGAGAGAAGGAAGACAGGGTCTTTTTGTAAGCCAATCTCTGCACTGACATCCCATAACTTTTGCCATGTTCTGTTCCTTAGAGGCGAATCGGCAAGTCCAGTCCACATTCAAGACGAGAGGATTACACACGTGTGTGAATACCAGGATATGGGGATCCGTGGGGGCCATTTCAGAGGCTGCGTACCCCACACACTAGTGAGAGATGAGCACTGGAATCAGACAGAGTTTTTGTTACACATTTTGTACTGATTAGCTCTGTGATTTGGTCAAGTTTCTTAGCATTTCTCAACCTCAGTTTGCTCATAGATTAAACGTGGATACAATAATTCCTCCCTCCCAAGCTTATGATAGTAATTTTGTGCAGTAACAACATCATATCAGAAGTCCCTCACACAATGCCAGGCACATACAAAAGTGCTTAGTAAAAATATTTTTGTCCTGCTTCTGTCTTCTTAAAGTCACGGAGCATCCACCAACCTTCCAACCTTGCCAGGTCTTCTGCATCCCATCGGGAAGAACATAGGCGCTTCAGTAACCCTGAGTTTGAATCTAGACTTTCCCACCTCCCCGCTGCATGAGCAAGGGCAAATTCATGTTTCTAAGATAGTTTCCCCAATTGTTAAACGGGAAAAGTAAGGATCATAGAATGTTTGTGAGAATTAAATAAAATAAAATGTGTAATGGGTTTAGCATATGCCTGGCAGATGATAATTGATCGATATGTGGCAATTATATTTATAATAAAATTATTATTCAATGGAAATTATTTAAAGAAATCAGGCATTATTATGATGTGTGGGCCTTAGCAAAAAAATATTGAAAACCTGCTTTGAGGAAGTCACTCATTTCCAGGATCTCTTCTATTCTTCTCTGCGCCTCCCCAAAGCGCTAGCTCAGAAAGTACTCTCTATGGAGCAGAGAGCTAGCTTCTTTTAAGAAAGCAATAATTTGACTAATTTGGGAGGAAAAACCAGACTTGGACCACAAACATAAGCATATTCAATAAGCCAAGAGGCAGAGGGAAGTAGAGAGAAATAGTGACTGTTCCCTGGAAATGCAAAGAGAACAGAAGAAGGAAATAATATGGCCACAAAATCACTGTGGAGATACCTATGGGCTGGCTGGAGAGAGGGCGTATGGAAACCCTATCAGTGCTCCTCGGTAATTAATCCCCAATTCTGTTTGAATTTTATGTCTACTGCAGGTGGAAAAAAGCCAAACACCTCTGCAATGGGGACAGCTAGTCAATTAATATCACCTGAGGCAAAGAATGTGAAATGATGATTTGAAAAAAATATTATAGACAACATGCCTGGTTTCTTATTTATTCTTTTCCTCCCCACTTTCTGAGCCCTCAGCCTTTTGCACCACCCACATCAAGTGCTACCTATGAAAACACGCCTGTCCTAGAAAACACTGATAGACTCACGTGTCTTTAAAAATAATTTTCCTACTTGTAGTACCTTGTCAGGCTTGTCTAAGATCAAGCAAAGACCTGCTGGTGCTCTGAACTCGGTTAAGCTGCACTGTTTCAAGCCCATCTCCTGTAACAATCATCTAGAAGAGTGACTGGGTATGGTCTGGAATTTTAAGGAAGCCTGTGTCTGTCTTGGCCCAGGCTTGGTGACCAGGATGGGGTCACCTTTTGATTATCCGTATTTACCATCCCCTTATACACAGCAGGGGCTGATCTATTGAAAATGGGGCTCAGGAGGAAAGAGAGAGAGAGAAAGTAGATTTCTGTCAACCACACCAGGGAATCACCTTAAACGCAGAGAAAGGAGGGTGAAGGCAGACGCTCAGGAGAATCTGTAAACAACTGCACGTCTGTGGTACATCACCCAACGCTGGGCGCAGTGGTAGGTGCGAGCAGGCAAGCAATTTATTTACTCAGAGCTGGTTTCTCTGAGTCTCTTTTTCCATGTGGAGCTTCTGATTTGAAGCAAGAAGGGTAATTTCTGATTCCATCCCACCATCCTCCCCTGTGTGCATGGGCTGGATCTGAACTTTCAGCAACAGCATAAAATAAAAATGAAGGCAGTAGAGCAGAGGTGGTTCTGGAGTCAGACTGTGGGTTTAAAACTGGCTCCTCCACTCCCTGGAAGTGGAGGCTTGGGTAAGTTTCTAGATTGTTCCGTGCCATGTCTCATCTGTAATATGGGCATGCTAGCCAAAGAGCTGTGAGATTAACGTTTTGATTAAGCAAAAGGAACAGTGCCTATTCCATAATAAAGGTCTAATCAATGTTAGTTTCCGTTGTTGTTTGGAAATTGAAGCACAATTTTCATTTTGTGCCATCAATACACACTTCAAAAGAATTTCGCCTTAGATATGGTGAGGCCTTGGGAGAATTGAGTGTTAATAATAGCTTTGTTGTGTTTCTTTGGCGTTTACAAAGATTTCCGGTACATTCTGGTCAGTATTAATATATTTGGACTTGTTTCTGTCATAGTGATTGGTTTCACCGGGTCCCAGTTTTTTATAAGCTTCTTCTTTTTCCTTGCTCCTACCTTTACCAAAATGTTTCATTATTCCTTTATGTTATTATCCCAGTGTTTTTCGTATCTTCCATTTTGGAAGTTATATGTTCTATTTCTGTTCTAAATTTAATATCATAGTCCCTCCCAAATAGTGAAAGGAATTTACAATATTTAAACTCTGATTACACTCTCACAAAAACAGACCTTTGTCAAATGTATTATTTTCATCATTTAACCTAATAAATTAGACATTATTATTATTTTATATTGACAATGTTTGTTTAGATATACATGCCTTTATCAATTTTTCCATTAATTCTTCTTGTACTTCAGACCTTTCTTCTGGGAGATAATTTAAAGCATAGTATATTATTTTAAAGTATACTCTTTAGAATTTAATAAAAGCCTGCTTGTAATAAAAATTCCTTGTTTATGTTGACATAAAAATGACTTTATTTCAACTTCTGTTCTTGAAATATAATTTCAATGAGGTATAAGCTATCTCAGTTGAGAGTTAGTTTCCTTTAGTTCTTTGTGAGATTTTTGTTGCTGTAGAGAAGCTGTCAGAATAATTCCTTCCTTGATTTGGATCTGTCTTTTTACTCTGACTGCTAATAAGATCTTCTCCCCATCTTTTAGTCTTCTCCAGATTCCCACCCTGTGTAGGTGGGATTTCTTTTCATTTATTTGCTCCGGTATCTTTCATTGGCTTGAGAATATAGCCATTATCTCTCAAAATATTTTTACATAACTTCCCTCTATTCTGTCTTTACGAGACTGATGAAATGTACAGTAGACTTTTATTCTCTCCACCTCGCTTAACCTCTATTTCATAATTTTCACCTCTGGCCTGCATTTTGAATAATTATTTCAGATTTTCTTGCTCACTAATCCTTTGTTTCAGTTATGCCTAATTTGCTGTGCAACCTCTCTTTTTTTTCTCAATTACAATGACTTAAAAAAAATTTTTTAAAGCCCTATTTTCTTCCTTTCTATTCTGATTCTGCTTAGCTATGTTTGATTCTCTTACTGAAGGCCCCTTTTCTTTCTATTATTCCATATCTTTAATTTAAGCTTCTTGCAAAGGTGTTTCTATGATATATTTCATAATTCTATTATGTGAAATTCTTAGAGCCTAATTCTGCTGTTTATTGCTTGTACTGGCATTTACTCTTATAGTTTATTTCTTTTCATACTTTGTGATCTTTGATTCTAAACTCATACATATTTGATCTTAAATTGTGGGAAACTTAGGGCTTAAATCAAAGATGTATTTTTCCAGAGAGAATTTGCATTTATTCTTAACAGAAAACAGGAGGCTTCACCCAGGTGGCACTTTAAAAACAAGCAAACAAAAACTATTTCAGGACCGCCAGCTTAATCTTGAAGTCGTGTGTATGGTTTTGTCACCTTGCTATTGGCAAATGCCCAGTGTCTCAATTGTGGCATTTAAGTTCACATTTTTCCCATACCATCATGCTCTTGGCATGTCTTTATTGGTGACTTTTTTGGTTTCAGTTTATGGTTTTTGTTCTGTGAGAATATATAGCCCACCATGCTGCTGAGAAGAGCTTCCGTCATTTTCCCAATCAGCACTTCTCTAGCTCATCTTTATGTTTTGTTTCGTTTTATCTCTCTACTTTCAATTTCAAAACCTGAACATGGAAAGGGATTCAAGCAAAACATTGAAATTAATTTACGCTAAAGTGAATATGGCTTATAATGTAAATATTTGCTATTCATCCATCAATCTTTCATCCATGCTTTCTGTAAATGTTTACTGAGTATCTCCTATGTAGCAGGCGCTAGACCTGGTGCAGGACCCACAGTGGCAAACAAAACAGATGTGGCCTATTGTACAGGAAGATGGATCACAAGCCATAAGCTAAAAGAGTGTTCCTTCAGGGAATGATGAAGGTTTAATTTGCAATTTCATTATGTAAAGAATTCCTACTATGCCTATAAGTAATAATCTCCACCATTTGTGCAGAATTTTATGGCATAGAGACAAGGTTCTATAATGTTATTTTGAAGAGAGGCCATAAGTGATAAGGTGGAAGTAGAAAGTCCGGCTTGTGTCCCACATCTACCGCCTTCTAGCTGTGATCTTTAGTCCATCCCTTGGTCTCTCTGGCTCTATTTTCATATCTTAACAATGAAGATAACAATACCTGTCTTACAGGGTTGCTGCTAGGATAGAATTAGATAAGTAACGTGGTTTTATGTGATGGCATGCAAAGGTAGATGATATTCCTTTATTTTTTTCCCTATAGTTATTCACATGTATATGAATTTCACATGTAAGTAGTTGGGTCCAACCCGCCTCTCCAGCAAACCATAGCAAGAATATCATATATGCTTTCACTGTAATAGCCACTGTGACTTAGAAATCTTGTCTTCTTTTCAGAGCAATCTGATCCACTTGAAATTGCAAATTGAATAGGGAAGGGAGGCGAGGCTTTAAAGATAAGTGGACAAAGCTCAGATAATTTATGATGAAGAAATAATTGTTGATGTCTGATTTTTACCATCTCCGTTTCTTCCTGCCACCGAAACAGTAACAAGAACAACAAAATAAAAGAATTAATTCAACATAAGAAATAACATGGGACAACATGTTGCTTAAAAGAGACAGGTAAGCAGGATAGAAGGAAAAAACATAAATAAAACCCCGGTTGTTGTTAGTTTCCTTTTTAAATTTCCAACGCCTAGCTTAACATCCGACATATCATAGGCACACAAAATATGTTTATTGAGCAGAGTAGAAAGCAAACAGAAACCATTTCCAGGGAACGTCTTTTATTTTACTTTAATGTATTTATTATTATTTTTTGCATTTTAAGCAGTCAATATAACATGCAATTGTCTTAAGAGCCTGGGCTTTGGACTGAGACACACTACAGCTAAAACATTGGCTTTCTGGATTAGTACAAGTGATTTCATCAATCTAAGCTCTTGTTTCCTCCTCAGTAGATAAAGTAATGGTACCTACTCCTACAGTTGTTGTGAAGTTTAAGAGAGATAATGCCTATATCATGCAGACCTTGGTCTTCTTGCCTTTTTTCTTTATTTACCACCACCACCACCACAATCATCACCGTTGTTACTAATACCACATTTTCTGGAATTAATTACTCTTCTCACTTTGGCTGTAGGTACTCAAGTATTTGACTATGAGTGAGAGTCATTTTTTTTAATATTCAAATTTTTTTGAACAAAGGAAAAGACACCTAGGGTGGATTTCCCCTAAGAGGAAAGAGTAAAGAATAAAGGCATGTGAGTTCTACACCTTAGAATAGTTAGAAAGACAGCAGTGTCCAATGTTATTACTGTGGTTGGAGCTCCAAATCATTATACTTGAGGAAAAACAGATGATGTGCTTTTAGCCAATTATCAAGCTCTGTTTTGCTGAATGGGGAACTGAAGAGCCAAGATTAAGTGATTTTTTTTTTTTTTTTAGGTCATGGTAGGAAGTGAAAGGAGAAGGTGAAGCTGTTAAAGAGAAGAAAACTTTTGGGGAAAAAGACAAGTTTTTATGAGGAATTCAATAATATTTTTTGCTTTGTATTATGTATTTTAATTCTTTTCCTTGCCTTCCCACAAAATCTTTAGTAAAATACTCATTTCTGGCACCTTGTAGATTCTTATACACCTTGATCCCATTAATTTCTTTGTCTTTCCTATAATAATTCAGTAAAGAGTATAAGAATCTGGCAACATTTTAAAATTAAGGCAATTTAAAATAATGTTAAAATTGAGAACATAATGAACTTGTAAAGGGGGGAACGGAGAGGGGAAATAGTACTCTTGAGAATTCAAGGAATCCTCATGCTTAAAGGAAATTAAACTTTGATGCCAGAATCCTAAAAATGTTCCAGTAGAGTCTCCAGACTCTCAGCCTGAAGTTTTACTATTAAAAGGTTATGTTTGCATCATATCATCTCTCTATCCTCCCATGCCAAAAATGAAAATGCATTTCAAGACATTAAGTAAAATTTGATTAAAGTAATTATGATTATACCAATCATTTCTTACCAGATAGGAAATGTGCTATTTTACATGTATTACTTCACTGTATTTAAAAACTATTATTATCCCCATATTATAGGTGAGAAAAGAAACTGAGACTCAGAGAAGATAAGTAATTTTCCCAAGTGTAGAGCTGGGATTCAAGCCAGGCCAGTCTATTCTAAATCCCTTAAATACCATATTTTAGTGTTCCTTGGTTTCTCCATTCAAACACAAGGGGAAAAGGATGAGTTTTAAAGCAAACAGAAGAGAGGGATTTTTAGTGCTGAAGGTAGAGGAGTAGGCACAAATGTCTGACGGGTTTATCGTGTGACTTTGTGGAAATAGATGTAATTTGAAATGCAATTAAAGGAATCTGTGAAGGAAATGAGAAGAGAAATGGAAATGATGCCTTCTGCAGAGCACCAGTTGTGCATGACAATGTCATGGGTAAATGCCCATCTGATAAAGAGATTTTAATTAAACTAAATAATTTATTATCCATTATACTTCAATGAATTAAAAAGGATACAATCTAAGATGCTTTATTTCTCTGAAACAGGATTGTATACCATAAATTCAGCACATCATGTGTTCTCAAGCAAGAAAATGTCCAGATTAATAAAATGTCGGGGAGATAATAATTAATTTCCATTATACTTTAACCCTTGACATTCATCCACAAACTTTCCTCCGTGCAGAGCTAGACATTGCTTTCTTGGAAGAGGACTGCATGAAAACAAGTTCTTCATAGGGAAATTTTAAAAATTAAATCTGAACTGGTGACATAATTAATTCAATGAGTGTTTTATATATATGCACATGCACATCCCCTTATATATATGTGATTATCTATACACAATTTTCATATATAATACCAATGCTTGTATTATTTACATATTTATGTAGATAAATGAATACATATTTGTATAGACTCATCAAAACCACATATGCTTCCTCAGTTTTATATACTTTTATTTTCAAATACTTAAATATTTGTATTTGTTAGATATTAAATAACAGGCATATACAAAAAAAGACATAAGTAAAATATAAAGGGTTAATTAAAACAAAACAAATACTGAAATTTCTCTTTCTAATTTTTGTCCTTGCTGTTCCTTTCCATAAAGAAAACCACTATCAATAATTTCTTGAGATTCACTTCAGAAAAAAAATGTTCAAACCAGTATATAATACGCATTTTTATCTCTGTATAGTTTATTTCTTTTAAATGTTCATAAATGACATCATATCACATACATTATTTTGAACCTTGCTTTTTTTACCTAAAACTTTCCCACATCAACACCCATAAATACAGCTTATTATTTTTAAAAACTTATTATTTTTCAGGAATATAAACTCTAGTTTACATATGTCTGTCATATATGTGTTCTGTTGAATATTTTTTTCAAATAATTTTCAGATACTTGCTATTAAAAACAATACTATAACACATATCTTAGTGAGATTTATTAATAATAATTTCAAGCAGTAGAATTGTTAGAGATAAGATATAGGCATTTAAAGTGATCATCATTGTTACCAACTTGCCATGCAGAAAGGATTTAGCAATTTGCACCCGCTGGTAATATTTCTTTACACCTTAGCCAACACTGGGTATATCATCGCTGATTTAACAGACAATTATTCAATCAAGTTGAGTATTGCCAAATTTTACAAGAATATTCACAACAGTGTTTTCTTAGAAAAGAAAGCCTCTTTTGAGTACTTGAGAGAAATAAAATTTTGAGAAATTGATTTTCATATCGTTTTTCAGGATTATAGGGTTCTTGTGAGTATAAACATGAACACAAAGTAGGGTTAATTAGTACCTTAGCTAGAAAAATGGCTAATGGGAGAAAAGATAATTTTTAAAGGTATTTGAAGCAATTTTTTCTGATAATAAAAACCACTCTGCTTCATTATTAAAATGTGGAAAATACAAAAAAAGCACAACAAAAGTGAAAAACACCCATAATTCTGTTTTTGAGGGGTATATATTTTAAAAAGAATGAAAGTATCTCTTTTTCTTGAGTAATCATTGGTTCATAATTTTATGTATTTCTTTCTGTTTTTCCTTTTCCCTGTGTCAGACTCTATGTATCTATCTACCTATCTAGCCAAACAGACATATGACATACATTTATATAGATATAAATATAATATATATATATTACATATGTAACATTCATTTCCATTTACATAGATTAAAGGTTAAGTAAGACAGAAAGATCTGATTTTTGTCTTACGTCAACATTTCTAAGTGTACTTTAACTTATTTTCCTCTGATAGATATAAACACCAAATCTTCCAGATTTGTCTTAGAATTTTAAATCCAATTCAAGTGAAATATAGGATCACAAGATTACTTCTGAGAAGTTCTCTGTGGACTTGTGTCCCTTCTTTCTCAGACTTTATTTTAGAAACATGCTCTTCTCCAGTTCTTGCTAGCTATTCATCAGGAGTAATGGGCATCTGCATGAAAGAAAAAAAGATCTGCTCACATAAGAATCCCAGAAGGCACGATTATTCATGTCAGTTAATACAGTGGTTTACTAGCGTATAAACGTGTAAAATAATATTCCTTAAACTGCAGCATCTGCCTTTCAACTCCAATTCTTTCTTCTTTTCTCAGATGTTAGTAGAAACACCAAAAAGAAGGATCTTGAAACTGTTTATGTTTATTTCCTCACTTTTCTACACAATTTGAAGATTTTCCTATTCATTTCACAACTGCGTGAATATCATTGTAATGAAACCAGTTTAACTTCTGTTCTCAGGTCTTTTGTTTAGCTTTTGTTCAAAAGGTTCTAGTCTAGGGAGGCAATCTCCATCAGAAAATTCTCAAGACTGTTTCCAAGATAACCGACCGGTTTGCCCTGTCACATTTATTGTAAATTTATTGTAGATATACGCGTCCCCACTGAGAGAGAACTAGAGGAATGGTAACTATTTCATATTTCTTTATGGAAAGTTGCCTCCTAAATTTGTAGTTTGTGAGTTGGAACAATGCATAGGTAGGGACAGAGGACCCGCAGGTGAGTAGTAAAATATGTTATTTGTAAACAGGAACCATTATTTCTGAAGAGTAAATGAGAGCTCCTGTCCTAAGAGATGTGATAATAACAGAAAGGAACTTTGCTATTGGAGAATCTGGGTCACGTGATTTCCACGCTTATGTCCTCCGTTTTTTTCTAACTCACAGATGTAAGGAAAGAGGTGAGTGAAGAGGAGCTATGTTCTGTCTTGTTTACTTCAACCCTTGGTTCAAAAAGTCAGAGTTTAGTTCAAAGACTGAAGACATAAACCCTGAAGGGTTCTAAATTCCATGTTTGGAGGAACAGATTGCACCATCAAAGTGCAATCTATTCAGATCATTACAAAATGTGGAGTAAGGTTTAGATGATAAGATATGTGGAGAAAATACCAAAATTTAACTTAGATTTGTTTGGCTTTACTTTTTATCTTCCTTTTTTTAAAGAAATAAGTAACATGTAGGGCCGTCCCAGTAGCATAGTGGTTAAAGTCAGTGGCCCAGTGTTCACGGATTTGGATCCAGGGCGCGGACTTACACCACTCATCAAGCCACGCTGTGGCAACGACCCATATACCAAATAGAGGAAGACTGGCATAGGTGTTAGCTCAGGGCCAATCTTTCTCACCAAAAAAAAAAAAAAGAAATAAGTAAGTTGTGAATGCAATTTTGTCATTAAAGATTCAAATATTGCTGTATATGGACATAGACAAACGTGTGATCTAACATCCAAACTCCACACTTCTGAAGCTCTCCCTCCACCAGAAGTAACCACTCTTAAAGGTTCTGAAGTGCCTGTCACTCTTCTTGTATGCATATACACAGAGGAGGGAGACTGAGATATCAACACACACACACGCAAGTCATAAATGGGATCATGTTATAAACATTTTTCTGTCTTGTCTTAGAAACCTATTTTGTTTTAGAAATCTGTTCAAGTCAGTACGTATAGGTCAAGCTCATCAGTTGTAAAAGCTTTGTAGAATTGTAGAGTGGAGAAATACTACAGTTTGTTTAACCACTTTTTTTAATTTTTAATTTTTAATTTAACCACATTTTTAATTTCTTCCGTGAATAAATGTTAAATCAGAGTCAGGTAGTAGACACTTGGAAGGGGACCCTCTGGAAAGTTGAAAAGGTGGAGAGAGAGCTGCTATTCCAGGACTCCTGTGCCCCAGTCTGTCTTCTCTCCACCGGATGAGGATGTGAGCTTGTTGAATTTACCTCAAGAACCAGGAAAGCTGAAATTAGTAGAAATCTTTTTCTGGACTCTCTTGTCTATTCAGTTGATCTATTTGTCTATTCCTTCACCAATATTACACTGCTTGCTTTAATATTACTTTATATAATCTGAAGATGTCTGATAGGACAAGTCTTCCTTTGTACTTTATACTTTTCAAATTATATTCACTGTTCTTTGGATTTTGGACTTTGTAATCAGCTTAAAATGTTCAAAAAATAATATTTTTGATGGTTATTGGGATAACTTTGAATATATGGTTTGGTGAGGTATTTGACATTGATAAAATAATGAGCCTTCTCACCTAACACATGAATTTTCTTTGTGTTTATTCAGGTCTCTTCTAGTAAAGTTTTATAGTTTTCTTTTCATTGTTATAGCAGAGTACAGCACTTGCTAGATTTTTTATATATGTTTTTAATACATTTATTTACAATGGCAATATTTTCATTGCCTTTTCTAATTGTTTATTGCTGATATGTGAGAAAATTTACAAGTATCGTATATTAATCTTCCATCTGGACACCTTACTGAACTTATTAGTTAGAAGAGTCTTTCAATTGTTTCTTTTATGTCAAACTAGTCAAGTATTTTACATGCAAAAGTGATACCTTTGTCTTTTATTTTTCAAATTTTATGTTTTTATTTGTTTTTCTTGCCTTATTGCATTTACTTTAGGTTTCTGAAAAAACATTATTATGATATAGAACACATATGGAAAATCCATGTAACTAAAGCTCTGGCTAATAAGCCCAGTAAGTTCCAGCATCTGAGAAGACCCAAACATGCTTGATCCCGATAACTATCCTCTTCTGTCTCCTAAAGGTGACATGATCATGACTTTTGTGTAGTGGTGTGCTGATACATGTTTAACAACCCTTTCTCCAGGAAAAAAAATGAAAACAAAAACAGATTTACAGTGTTTGCTGATATACATGTTGTAAATATATCCAGCATCACATACTTTAAGTTAGCAGCATGGACTTGGGTTGAGATGCCCCCGAGCTCTCCTGACGCAGCCTGGGCCAGCGTCAGCACACCACTGCATTTATGGTAATCACCTCCTTTCAGTTATTCAGGCCTTTACTGCTTACGTATACATCCCTAAAAACCTAAAGTTTAGTTGAGTCCTCTTTTCTTTATATAATTACAACAATATTGAGCTTCCTTTATTCAATATTAGTGTATTTCATCAGTGTTGTCTAAAGTAACTATAGTGTGATCATTTTCATGGAAGTATAGAGTACTAGTGTATAATTACATCTCAGTTCACTTGGACTTTTGGATTGTTTCTAGTTTCAGGCTATTCAAAATAATAATGAATATTATGTTGGGTCTATACTTCCAATTGGTATTTTTGGGTAGTAGGGTAAGTGTTCAACTTTTGCAGATTATGCAAGAATTCTCTAAAATAACTTACCAAGTTTTATTCCCTTCTGCTGTGTATGACATTTTGTTTTGCTCAATGTTGTCACTTGTTGTTGTCAGTCTACTTTTTTTGAGTGAAAAGTTAACATTTGTTTGATTATCAAATGGATTTGTAGACAATTGACATCTTTAATTTTTGCATTCCTCTTGTTATTTTAATATTGCTTTGCAATAAAGTAACATTTTTTAGAAATCAAGAAATAGAACAAGAAAAAGGAAATTTACATCTATTGAACACCAGTTGTGTGTTGGCATTTTTTTTTGCAACTCTATCAGTCAGTTTTTTTAAACCACTTTTTTGAGATATAATTGATATACAAAAAGCTGTACATATTTAATGCATACAACTTGACAAGTTTAAAGATAAGTATACATCCATGAAACCCTCACTACAATCAATGCCAAAAACATTTCTATCACCTCCAAAAGTTTTATCCCTCTCTCTTTATTTATATTCTGTGATAAGAATACTTAACACAGGATCACTCTTTTAGAAAAATGCTAAGTATACAATACAGTATTATTAACTATGGGCACTATGCTGTACTATAGATCTTTAGGACTTATTCATTTTGCTTAGTTGAAACTTTGTACCCTTTGTCAGTCTATTTAATATTAGTCTTTATAGAGAGTGTATCATGATATTTTATTGTGTTTTAAAGTCTATTTCCTGATTCCTATTTCACATATTTTCCCTTTTTTTGACCATCTGGATTTCCTTGGTTCTTTGAACTGCCTGTTCCTCTCTTCCATGTTTTCTGCTGGGTTGTCTTTTTACTTATTGGTTTGTAAGAGGTCTTTTCACATAACCCAGATATGAGCCCTTTGCCAGTTATATGAACTACTTGACATTTAAATGCTCTGTCTTTTCATGAATATACGTTCTTAACTTTCCCTTTATGGTTGGTGCTTTTTGTGTTCCTTTTAAGAAATCTACTCCCAGTCAAAACAGGAAAACTCAGAGTGGAAGCTGGAAATTGCTACTGGAGACTGGAGGAAAGATGACTTGTCTTATGTGTGGTGGAATATTTGGCAAAAATGTAGAAGCTGAAAAATGTACCTGATCAAATTGTAGATACTGCTAATGAGATTTCTAGCAGAATGTTGAAAAAGTACCAATTGGCTCCTTTTAGCTACATATAATAAAGTAGAAATCAAGGGGAATAAAGATGGGATTATTTAGTTTTCAAGCAGAATTAGATAAAATATAGGGGGCCCTGGGAAGTCTCTCTGGCTGGCAAAACATCCTCAAAATAAATAGACTCAGGGTAAAATCAAATCAAGAATTTAGCTCTAAGACCCTTTGTTAAGACCTCAGAAAGATTTAGTGGCGCACAGTTAACCCTCTCAACTAGACAAAAGAGCTCTAGAAAACCTCCAGGCATTTATCCCACAGAAGCCTGATACACTCAAAGCAGAGAGACTCATCTCATAAAATGGCTGTGGTTTGAGGCATTAAGTGGACCCCAATAAGATTCCTAAAAAAAAAATCTCACAACATTTTTAAGAGAGTTATATTGGCAAAGTACCACCAGTTTGAACTAAAAGGAATAAAAGGCATTTCAAAATGAAGAGAGCCTCCAACTTTTTATAGGTAGCAAGGAGCTTAAAAGATGGATCCAAAAGCTTTGGTTAAAACAAAAGGGGGGCGCGGTTTAGGAAGTCCTCCCAGGGAGGAGAATTAGGCCCTAATCAAAGAATATTTCCTGACCTTGGAGTATGGAAAATTAGTGGCAAGTTCCTAATGGATTTCAAAATTGTTATGAATTAGTTACTACTATTTATTTCTCATTATTCCCCATTTTGGATGGGAATGTATATTGTTATTGTGTCCCGTCACATCATTGTATTTCGGGTGTGCAAGACATAGATACCTTTTTAGTAAACACCTCTGGATCAAGAGGACCTACCTCTATGGAAATTCATTTCTATCTGGACTTAATTTAGATAACATCCCGGACATCAAGATTGAGCCTGAACCTGATGCCGTGATAGAGATGAGGCTGTTGGAAGTCTTGGGTATTAGCATATTTTGTGTGTGGGGGGATGTCTGAATAATTTTTGGCCAAAGGGACCACTGTGTTAGACTGTTTGATGCCCATAAATTCCTCCTATCTGAGTATCCATGCCCATTTGCAGTGTGACCTTGCTACTCTTCTCTCCAGAAGTCATCTCTTTGTCCATCACCTTAACTTTGAGTTTGCCATTGACATGATTTGACCAACAAGCCATCAGTAAGTTTGACACAGATACAATATTTTGTGCATTAGAGTTTGTCTATTTGCAATCCAGATGCTATATAACAAAGTATATGCTATCTTGTTGGTGAGGACATGTGGGGAAGAGATGTTGGGGAATGAGGGAGCTCCTAGAAGAGGACAAGAGTCTCTAGTTGATAGCCATCATTAAATGGCATACCTGGGGGCATGCCAAGCTTCCTGCTGAACACACGCTGTGAGAAACTGTTGAAGATACTACATGGAGTAAAATTATCACCCAAATGTGCTCATCTAACCCACAAAGTCATAAGAAATAATGCATTGTTAATATTGTTGTAAGTCACTAATTTGGCGTTGATCTGTTACACAGCAACAGCTACTGATACACATAGCATTTTTGAAGTTAAGAAGACCAATGTCATTGACTAATAATTTTCTTTAATCAATTTACAAATTGATTTCAGTTCAAAACAACCTTTCAAAGGAATGTTTGACACTCAAGAAATTTATTCTAAAGTTCATCTGAAACAATAGACATGTGAGAATAATAACCTAAAAGTGTATTGCATAATGTTGTGCTGACATTCTTTCTAATCATGTTTATAAAGCTGTATTTATGTACTAAAACATATAAAACATGAGAAAATTTTCAATTTTAAAAATGCACCATACATAATATTCAACATTAAACAATTCATTTAACAAATATCTATTGAACATCTACTACTGTAATATAATTAAATTCTATCGAAATTTTTTAAATGCAGTCTTGACCCAGTTTGGAGGCCCAGTCTAGAGGCTGATTAATTCCTTTTCTTGAGCAGCTGGTTAAAGACACACTATACCCAGGCTCCTACACTCCTGAGTACCAGCCCTAATCTCTCCAGGGCAACAATTAGGAAGAGTCCCTATGACCCAGAGCCCTCAAATTAGCCAGTCCACAGGGAACTCACAAAATCTAGTTAACCTCACCCTACTTGCCATAAACAAGCTGCCCCTACAGCTCCAGCTAGCTATTACCCAGGCCCCAGGTGCAACCCGCTGGGTGGGCCTGCCCGGCAGCCTTCTTTCCTTTAGAGCTGTAAGTAACCAAGAGTTCTACTTCTCATCTATCCAAGTGGTAGTGTCCCTACATCAAAAGAATCTTTAAAATTTATAAAACAATTACTTGCCAGGAATTTTCCCAAGTGCTGGAAATATAACGTGGACTAAGCAAACCAAAAAACCTTCCCTCAGGTAGCTTTCCTTCTCATGGATTTTGAGATAGACAAAACCCAGGGACAATATTTGTATCGTATATTGCAGAAAAAAGTTTTTGATTATTTATATATATATATTTATTATTACAAATTGGTTAGAAAAATATAAACATTCTAAAAGAAAATTGAAAATGGCAATGACATGATAATTGACAAACTAAAATTTAAAGATTCAAAAGTCACAGGGAGGGGCCAGCCCGGTGGCGCAAGCGGTTAAGTGCACTCACTCTGCTGCGGCGGCCCGGGGTTCGCTGGTTCGGATCCAGGGCGCGCAACGACGCACCATTTGTCAGGCCGTGCTGTGGCGACGTCCCATATAAAGTAGAGGAAGATAGGCATGGATGTTAGTCCAGGGCCAGTCTTCCTCAGCAAAAAGAGGAGGATTGGCAGATGTTAGCTCAGGGCCAATCTTCCTCACACACACAAAAAAAATTCATGGACAAAAATGTTAATAAAAATAGTGCAAATGGAAATTTTCATGTATAATTGTTTTTTCTTAAATTGACCATTATTAATAAAGAACAATGCAAACAATATCCAATTCTTTTAATGAAAAAAATTTTAAAGTATAACACAAGGGCACATTTTAGATCAACTGTGTCCTTTTTACCAAAAGTAGAAGAAGGATAAAAATTAGATAAAGGAGAATTGGGACTTCCAGTTCATGAAAGTTAAGATATAAAGGATTGATAAGGTAAAATGTTCCGCCTGCATTTTCTCTGACAGGTGAATAGATATAGCTCTGAGCTACACTGTGAAACTTAGCTTGAGTTCATGTGCACCAACTGATATTCTTTTTTTCACTGTTCATTACCCTGGTAATTACAGTATTGACTGAAAGCTTAGTTTAATTTGTATCAATTACCCAAAAATCATTTCAATACACTTTTTTTTTGCCATCTTGATCAAAGCTTTCCTGGAAACATTTTAAGTGTATTTCTGTCCTTGAACTTCATCTGGTAAACCCATTGAAGTTGTTGTGAACTGAGTGTGAAGTGAATCCTGCTGATGTGATGGTGGTTCTTGGTTCTATACGCAAATGAAATATTTCCCAAGCTTCTAACGATTGTTAACTTTTGCTCAGAGTAACTTCTTTTTTCAGAATTTAATGGATACTATGAAAACAAGTTAATGTCTTAGTAGATATATTCAGAACAATAAATTCCATTTCTCTCTATTAAGAGCAGTGGATCTTCAAAAAACCCTAGTTTGTTTAATTCTAAAAAGAAAGGAGAGTCAAAAAAACCCAACAATTTTGTTGATTATTTACGATCTATCAGTCAATCTCATAATCCTTTCACTGACATTTCTTATTTTGGCCTTATAATAAACTTAAAGAAAGTAGCCCCATATTATGGATGTGGAAATTAAGGCTCAGGTTGGTTAAATGACTTACTCCTGGTCACTCAGTAAGTGATGGGTGAAGACTTGTATCTGACCCCAAAGCCAATATTCTTTTCAATTTTTCATGTTAAGGTCTTTTACTTTTGGTGGTATTAGAATCACTCAAGTAAGTAGTTAGGATGCAAGGGATAACATTCAAAGATTCCAGACAATGGCCCAAATTCTTAAGAACTAGACAAGTTCTAGTCACAATCTGGCATGATCAGCCCAAATGCACCTGGAGGGAAGCCACTGAATGGGAGTGGGCATAAAGATGAAATCCAATCTAACAGAAGCAGATGGGTTAATGCTGTGAAGCACAACTGGGTCTAAACCAATTTAGCTGTGTTTCTAAGACGAAAAAACTGAGTATTCTTGGCAGAAGAATCATTTAGAAATAGAGATAGACTTTGATTAGAGATCCAGTCCTGGATTAGGGTCAATATGGTTGACAAGGCAACTGTATTGTATATAGGCCTATGAATATGGGGAACACAACGAATGCCTAAACCCAAACGGATGGTGTATTAGTGCTTTTTTGTTTGTTTGTTTGTTTGAGGTGTAACAAAGTACCACACATTTAGTGCCTTAAAGCAGCACCCATTAATTATCTCATCATTTCTGTTGGTCAAGAATCCAGGCACAGCTTACGTGTGTTTTCTACATTAAGTCTCACTATGCTGCAGTCAAAGTGTCAAACGGGCTTTGGTTCTCATCTAGGGGCTTGACTGTAGAAGTATCAACTTCCAAATTCACTCAAGTTGCTCCAGAATGAGATTCCTTGTCATTGTAGGACTCAGAGCCTCAGATTTTTGCTGGCTGTTGGCCAGATGCCACCTTTTGCTCCTAGAGAAGACTTACTGTTCCTTGCCCTGTGGCTTTCCCCACGGCAGTTTACAACATGACAGTTTGCTTCTTCAAGGCCAGCAGGGGTACAGGAGCAAGTCAACTAGCAAGACAGAGTCTTATATAATTTGATGTAATCACAGGAGTGACATCTCATTACCTTTGCCATATTCCATTAGTTAGAAGCAAGTCATAGATTCCATATACAGTCATGAGAGAGGATTACAGTATTGAAGGAAAGGTGTGGGACAGGGATCATGGGAGCCATATTAATCTCTCTACCGTAGGTGGTGAAATGAGCTAATTTCCATCCATTTAGTACTATGCTAGGAGAGATGGCTAAATCAAGTTTTCAATATATTTGATAGTATGTGTCAAATGGAAAGTGCTCATGCCCAACTTTTTGACACACTTTTAAAAATTTGGGTTCAGAGACAGTAACTCTCCTCTTTTCTTTCCTTTTTCACTGGCCACACTTTCCCATGTGGGAGGTCTCAAGGATGACTTACCAGCTCATGCCCCAAAGTCACCTCCCCTTTGTTATTTATTTTCGCCACATTGTTGCTTGTTTCTTTTATGTTGTCTCAGTGAACACTCATTCCCTAAATTATTTTATTTGATCTCATGGCTTTAAACACCATCAATATACTGAATACTTCCAAATTTATATTCCAAATCAAACTTCTCCTCTGTATTTGAATATCCAATAGCCTCCTTAACATCTCCTCTTAAGGCTCTCTAATTCCTCTAAAACTTAACAAATCCAAAAATGAACTCTTGATCTTCCCTCAAAATATGGAAAGATCCTTCCCTATTTCAGTAAATAAGGAGTCAATTCTTCTAGATGTTGAAACAAAGTAAAACAAAACTAAACAAAAATATTGGTATTATCTTTGAATCTTTTCCCTTTCTGTCACAACCTACATCCAATTTGAAAACAAATATTTTGTTGGCGCTATCTTTAAAATATATCTAAAGTCTGACCATATCTTATTACTTCTACTGCAAAAACGCTGGTACAAACCTCACTCATCTCTTATTTGGATTCTTGCAGTAGCCTTTTAGGGATTTTTCCTGATTTTCTACCCTTAGCCTGCTATAGTCTTTTCTCAATGCAGCAAGAGAATGATATCTTTGTAATGTACATCAGATCACGCCAGTCATCTGTTCAATACATTTGCAAGGCGTATAATGAAAAAGTAAGAATCAAAAATCCCTAAAGTGGCCTACACACAGGCCCATGTGAGCTCATTCATCACTGTTTATCTAATATCATCTCTTCCTATTATTCTTTCCCTGGCTCATTCTACTTCAGCAAAACTGGACAGAGGCACATGTCTGCCTCAGAGATTTTGTACTTGCTGTTCCTTCTACCTAGAACACACTCTCCCCAGATATCCACATGACCTGCGTCCATATCTCTTTCAAGTGTTTGCTCAAGTATTGTCTTCCTTATGAAGGCTTTCCTGGCCATTCCATCTAAATGAGCAACTACTCCCTTCATTTTACATTCTTGCCATATTTATATCCACAGCACTTATCACTTGACATACTATTTATTTCTGTTGTTAATACTTTTCTGACTCCATTATATTTTGACTTCTGCAAAGGCATACATTTTTATAATTTTTTTAAACTGCTGTATCTCCAAAGTCTACTCTAGTTTCAGGCATATGATAGATGTTCAGTAAATATTTGTAGAACAAATGAATAGAATAGTGAATTACATTTATTGCTTTCAAATGCTAAACTAAACTTGCATTTCCAGGATAAACTCCTCTTGGACATGATGTATTATCCTTTTTATATATTGTTAGATTTGATTCAATCGCATTTTATTTAGAAATTTTGCGTCTAAGTTCACAGGGAACTGGAACTCTCACACCCTGTTGATGAGAATGTAAAATAGTACAACAGATTGAAAAACATCTATCATAAGTCGCAGCCATTCTGCTACCACGTATTAAACGAGAGAAATGAAATCATATGATGGTGCAAATACTTATACATAAATATTTGTAGCAGCTTTATTTTTAATTGTCAAAAATAGGAAACAAACCAAATGTCTATCAATAAGTAAACAGCTAAACAAACTTTTGTATATCTATACAATGGAATATTGCTCAGCAATAAAAAGGAATGAACTATTGACTTTGCTACAGCAGGGATGCGTCTCAAGTAATAATTCCAAGCTAAAGAAGCAGACAAAAAAGAATACATAAGGACTGATTCCATTTATATCAAATATTAGAAAAGGTAAACTAATCTATAGTGTTAGAAAGTAGATTAGTGGTTGTCTTTGGACAGTGTGGTAAGAGCCATAGGAGAGAGGGGTTGCAAGGAGGTGCCAAGTTAACTTTTAGATGTGGTGGAAATGTTCCTCGTCTGCACTTATAGTTGTGTACACGTGTCAAAACTTATCAAATTACACACTTTAAATATGTGTATCTTATTGTAGGTCAATTATACCTTAATAAAACTGTGTTTAAAAAATTAAAAAATAGGTAATTGATGCAGTTCAATTTTATCATGTCCTACATCATGAAAAATCACTATCTGCCCTAGAATTTATCAGCTTAAAGATGTGTTCTAAATGCCATAATTTCGATATTTCATATGAGTTATTTCATGCCTTTATGAGTTCAATTAAGCCAATAATAGTTGAAAATATATTCAGCTAATAGAAAATATCCATTATTTTCTTGAAATTGTCATTTTATGATGATTAGAGTGAGTTAGAAGCTTACATGTTACCTCACTATTGACTTTTCTTCTAGCCTACATCAATGTAATAGTTGAGAAGGAGCAGGTAGGGTAATAAGAACTTATTTATTACAACTGGCTTTTCTCACTACTTCTTTGTAAGCCAGGGAAGTTTATAAATAGAGAACGGTATTGAATTGTCATTGAGAGTACAAACCACTTTTTTTTCCCCCCAAAGCCCCAGTAGATAGTTGTATGTCATAGCTGCACATCCTTCTAGTTGCTGTATGTGGGACGCGGCCTCAGCGTGGCCAGAGAAGTGGTGCATCGGTGCATGCCCGAGATCCAAACCCAGGCCGCCAGCAGCAGAGCGCACGCACTTAACCGCTAAGCCACGGGGCCGGCCCACAAACCACTTTTTAATGAAGGTCCTTCCCCACATTTACTGATGATAGAAAATGCATACTTTCTGCAAAAATGTGAACATAATGTATATAGTGTATGGAAGCATGTGCAATAAACTAGTTATAGTTTGTGATTTATCCCTCTGTTGTTACATGGTCAAAGGTCTTGTCAAAAAGACCATCCAAAATGATTCCATCTCTCCTTCAGGAAGGACGTTGCATGACACTTTCCAATTTGTGTGATGAGACCCAACTTCCAACTCTTCCTTGTCTGTAACTTCTAGTAGTATTACTTGAGCACAAAATATATTTAAGGGACAAAGTGAAAATAGACATTGTAATAATAAGTGAGGCTTTCAGAAAAAAAAGATCAATGGAAAATAAATCTTGGAGTAGAATCCAACAGCAATTCATCTGCTTCAAATAATCTTGTCTCTAGCTCTCTTGTGTCAAAGTGGCTGCATGCAATTACGTTGGATACTTTGCTGATATACAAGGATAGAGGACAGGAAAAATAAAGATCATTTTACAAGGATATAGATTATTTTCTGACAGCTTTTCATAGTATTTGAGCTTTTTTAGCCGTCATTTATGTTGTTACTTTTCTTTGAAAAAGTGTATAAATACCTTCAAATGATGCAGAAACTACCAAAAGGATTTTTTAACCAATAGCATCATACGACAGAATACAAAGTGCAGTGCTTATACAGTTATAGTTTGTGTAACTATGACTAAAATGTTTTTAATTAGAAAAATATATTCAGAGTGTGTGCGTTTGTTTTTCTTTAGAAAAATAAGTAAGTGAAAGTTAAAGGAGCCTGAACAGGTATCTGTTCTCTCTTACTTAACCCCCTGTTGGATATTTTCCATTTTTCTTTCCATATTCACTCTCAACCTTGCCCTGTCTATAAAGAGAATGACATTTGGTTACATAAAAGTCTTTTTGGACTTCTGCTTCTAGGAAGATGGAGTAGACATACTTTTTCCTATTCTTCCTGCTAAGCACAACTAAAACCCTAGATATTATATGTAAAAAAAAGGTAAGAAGAATCTGAAAGGTGGAAAAAAGAAGGCAGATAGGCTAACAACCTTGGGCCAAGAGAAGCAACAAGGTAGTAAGTGCCATGGGTTTCCTTTTGCCTCATACATCCCAGACTTATAGTGAATATTTTTTTTTTTTGAAAAAAATAGGAGAACATCTTTCTCCTACTTAAAATAAATGGGAATAGGCAAAGTGTTTTTAGTTAACATAAAAAGCATACTCCCTAAAAGGAAAAATTGATAAATTGGACTTTGTAAAGGTTAAAAACCTTTATTTTGTGAAATCTCCTGTTAAGAGGATAAAAGGCAAGCTACTTTGAGAAAATACTTATTGACAGTGAGAAGTTACATATTGACAAATGACTGATATCTAGAATACATAAAGAACTCTCAAAACTCAAGAATAAAAAACAACAAACCTATTAGAAAATAGACAAGAGACATGAAGAGACTTTTCTCTGAAGAGAATGGACAGATGATAAGCACATGAAAACTTGTTCAACTTTATTAACCATTAGGGTAATGCAGACTATTATCCTAGGGAAATATCTCTACATACATATCAGAATAAAATAAACAAATAAAATAAAACACCAAATTCTGGTGAGGATGTAGAGATATTGGATCATTCATTCGTTGCTGGTGGGATGTACTTGGTACAGGCGATTTAGAAAAAAGTCTGGCAGTTGCTTAAAAAATACTAAGTATGAAACTGTCATATAACCCAACCACTGTACTCTTGGCATTTCTCCCAGAGAAATGAGCACTTATGTTCACGCAAAAGCTTGTGCACAAATGTTCATAACAGTTTTATTTCCAATAGCTCAGAACTAGACAACACAGACGTCCTTCAACGGATGAATGGTTAAACAGACTGCGATACTTCTATAACATGGAATACTTAGTAGTAAAAAGAAATAGACCATTGTTACACAGAATAACCTAGATGAATCTCCAGAGAATTATGCTGAGTAAAAATAGCCAATCCCAAATGGTTATATACGGCATGATTCCATTTATACATAATTCTTAAAATAACACAATTATAAAACTAGAGAATAGATTACTGGTTGCCAGGGGTTAATGCACTGGTGTGGGTAGAAGAGAAATGGATACGACTATAAAAAAGTCACATTAGGGATCTTTGTGGTGTTGGAAACGTTCTGAATCTTGATGGTATCAATATGATATACCACTTGTAATACCGTATAAGATCTCAAGATTTTAACAGTGGGTAAACTGGATGAAGGGCACATGGGATTTCTCTGTATTATTTCTTACAACTGCTTGTGAATTTATAGTTATCTCAAAATTAAAAGTGAAAAAATACATCTTTCTTGTCCTCCGGCTTCTTTTTAGTTCAGCTAATGGAGAGCCTAAAAAGATGATAACAGAGAGGGAGAAGTAAGAGATTGAAGTATTTACTTCCCATAGTTTCTCCCCGCACAGTCCCCTCACCTTGTATCTACTCCTGTCAAGGCAGCCTTCTTTCCTTGACTCTATCTGGCCTTGTGTATCCACTTCCTCCCTTCATCCATTTAGGTTCGCCTTGAGTGGCACCTCTATTTTAACTAGCCCCGTGATACCAGTGCAGTTTTCTTATACACTGCCCACAACTTAGTAAATAAATCATTTGTTAATCACACTTCAAATTATCTTGAACTGAGAAAGCCATCTGTTTTCTGCTGGTGTGCTGACCTATACAGACTCTAAGTTGTAGAACATGGAGAGTTGTATGATGATTCAGTCCCTGCATGTATGTGTATAGGTATCACGTGGCAGATAAAGTCATTGCTGCCATGAACTTTACATTGTAGCAGAAAGAGAAGGAAATCCACATGTGAATGAACAAGGTAATTTCATAGAGTGACATGAAGAAAATCCAACATTGTGATGGAATAAGAAGCAATAGTAGACATGGTCTGCATTAGAAATCATGGTTTGCGCACTCTTCTCTGAGCAGGTGACGTTTTAGCTGAGCCTTGAATTATGTAAAGACTCCAGCCATGCCAAGATCTGGGGGAAGAATTCGGGGTGTTTGAGCACAGGAAGCCCAAGATCACTTTATCATATTGACTAAGGAGAATAGAAGTAGAAACTGAGATCTAAGAGTTAGGCAAGGCCCCTGTGGGGTTTTGTACCTATTTGTAATGCAACTTGGATTTTATTCAATTTGAAATGGCAGTGATTAGAGAGTTTCCTTCACTATCCATTCACTTAATCTATTATAAGCAAGTTTTTACAATGAAGAAGAGAGATTTTACTGAAGAAGTCCATGGCTCCAGGAAGCTCCAGAAGCTCTCGGTCCATTGAAAGAGAAAATATGAATATACAAACAGCCACAATAGAAAGTTCTAGCTAATTTACATAGTGATCAATTTTGTTCTAAAAAGAGCAAACCTTTGGGATTATCCAACTTGTCTGTCACTTCCACATTCTACCCCCGTAACTGCAACTTTAGTAAGAAGAAAAACAAAAAAAGAAGAAAAATATTCTCGATAAACAGCCTTGGTTGTCTAAAAGTTTTTAATGTTTTTATGTTTTTAATGAAATGGAATAATTTCGGACACCAAAATGAAAAGTAAATTAATGGTGTTACTATTTCTCCTCTTTCTCTTTTGGACAACTTCTGCTTTCAAGTGTGATCAGGGCAAGAGATATTCTGTGCCACTGTAGAGATTGGTCCAGGTTTATTGATGTTTTTGCTAGCATTTTCTCAAATTTCAGTCCCTGGATTGAACACATCAGAATCTTCTGAAGGTTCTGAATTAAAAAAAAAAAAAAAATTCTGAACTCCTCAGCCGTATCCCTAAGGAGTCTTACTCTATTGGTCAGTATGTGTGTATTGGGGAGCGTAGTAGAAATTCAATTTTTTAAAAGTTCCCTAGGTGATTTTGAAGTGCTTAGGTTTAGAAAACACCATTTTAGTGAATAAACTGATGAATGATAATTCAAGTCAAGTATTCAAGTTCAGTACATCTTCTTTAAGTCCCTCATGGTCTTTCTACACGCGAGTCTTTTATCTGGAATGTCCTGTCTCCTCAAAAGGCAACAGCATTGCAGAACTCAGGAAATACTCTTCACATAGAAAACAATGTTATGTACTGACACCCTTCCCATCGTCCTGGTGTCCTGTGAGCCTGTGGCCTTGAACTGCCTGCCTACCCCCACTGTTTCTCTTAGTCTTTCTAACTCTTAGCTTAAATATTAATTCTTCAAGGAAACCTGTCCCAACCCCTGCCCCTCACTTCAGGTTAGGTTAAACATCCCTATCAACCTCCTAGCAACCAGTACTTTTCTGTAATATTTATTAAAGTCATAATTAAATAATAATGATTGTTATTTAATTGCTGCTTTAATAATCATCCTTTCCTGGGAATAGAGGAAAAATTTAATCATTCAAGGCTCCATAATCCATGTGTGAGAAGCTGGACTTTTCCTAAGGACAAAAGGAAGCTAATAAAAAAATATGCCTGAGGGAGAAATGATCAGATTCATATTCTCAATATATAACTTAGCTTGAGTTTAGGGAATAGAAAGGAAAGGAAGCAGAGGGATGCAATCAGAGGCAGGAGGCCGTATGGAAAGTCTGTGCAGAGGAGAGCATGGTGGTGTCCCAGTATAGCAGTGAGGAAGATGGAAAGAAGTAGACAGACTAAGGTCATAAAATGGATGGACTTGGGAAAGAAGAAGGAAGAATCAGGATTTCTAATCAGAAACCAAGGTAGTGGCATATATTCAGAAATGGAATGCAAAGAAAGGGCTGGTTTCTGAGAATATGATGCCCATTTGGCAGTCAGATATAGGGGTTTGAAGCCAAGGTGAGCTGTCAAGGGTGGAGACATAGATTGGGCATTCTGGCAGAGGCTGTTACCAATCATTAAATGTATGTTTTCTTGGGTTCCATTGAGGCTAGACTGGGATCATGTAACTGGGTTCTGGCTAAAGGGGAAGATATGGTGAAAGCCATTGCCAGGCCTGACCCTTAAACACTTACCTGCAGACTCTTCAGTCTCTCCTCCACAGCAACCCTGGAGGACACGTGCTCCTGATGGTGTAGCTACAAGATGAGGAAGGTCAGTGGACTGGCACAGGCTTTGAGCGAACAACAAATAACCTGGCAGTAAGCCTGTAGTGGCAGTGAGTATTGCTTCCACTAATCAGTTGTCAACATCCATGGGAGGAGATGAGATTGTTCAGGGAAATTACATGGAGAAAGAACCTGAGAAACCCCAATATGAAGAGAAAGCAACCATTCTGCAGTCAAGACGTGCTGAACTTACCCTTCCTACTTTGAACCTCTTACCTTGTCCTGGATGAGACCCAGGGAACCACTTCCCTGAAGTCAGGAGGTGATTCAAATTCATTTCCAGTGTTTTTCATTCAAATAACCCATCCATCTCTATCCAGCCCTGTTCAGCCACCTTCAGATCTCACCACTGTAAAAAACTTATCTCTTAAACAAGGAACCCAACATCCCACCAAGACATATTATTCGGACAGAAAACATTCCTATGTAAACTTTCCTCACTCCATGACCAAGTTTTTCTCCTCATTTCTTCACAAGGCTTTCCAACCTAGAATTTCTTTGGCCATCTACTCCACTCCTGATTTTCCAATCTGTTCCTGACCCTGAACAACCAGTAATATCCTATGTATAGTATATGTACTATAATTATTTTATTAATGTATGTCTTCTAAGTTTCACAAATACAGGCCCATATCTGTATTGTTCATCTCTTTTTATACCACTTAGCACAATGTCTGAAATATCATAGGCACTCAATGATTATTTGCTGAGTGAATGAATAAAGGTAAAATGACTATGAGTTAGTCTCAGAGTTTTTTCATTCATGCTTATAAACTCTATTTCTTCTCAGAGTTGTCAAAATTACTCTGGAAATTCAGCAGGTGTCTCTGTGTCTATTGGGCAAGACTGTCTCCCTCTAAGCGTTTGCTGGTTTCCACCACATTTGCTGAGCATCTGTTGGGTGCAACTGTATTGGACACTGTTGGAAGTTTCTGTCTCCTGCTGGGCGTCTCTGCATCTTTGCAGGCAGCCACTGCTAATGTACCAACGCTTTGTTAGGCACTGCCTTTAAATCTCAAAACTGCAGAGACATCTCTGGGGAAGGGGGAGAGCTTGGAGAGATCTCCCTTCCTCCCTTATTCTCAACTCCAATTTAGAAGGACACCAAAGAAGAGATTCTTGGGGCCCAATGAACTCTCTTGCTGATTTTCCTTGGAGCTTCCTACTTTCCATTGGACATAGACGTGAGTCCACTGGGGGTTGGGCCAGAAGATAAACCTTAGCAATACCCTCCTTTTTTGTAAACTATTCATTCTGGGGCCCATTGATCATGTGTTTTTACTTCTGTGAGAATGAATTTCTCCTGGGAAGGTCTGCAGGCTCCCTACTCCCTGACATACTCGAGTCTTAGAAAGAATCTGTGACCCTTATTACACTTGAACCAAATTAAATATTTTAATCAAGTATGCTATGGTGCAGTTTTTCTAAACATGTGGAAAATTGACCAGCTGCATCAGCATCTCCTGGGAACTAACTACAAATACAAATTCTCAGGCTCCACCCACGACATGTGAATCTGAGTCCTCACAAGCCATCCGGGTAATTCTGAAACATGCTACAGTTTGAAAACGACCACAGTTGTGCTTATTTAATCTTTCTAATAATTCTTTTTCCTCCCATGCAGAATGAAGATTGCAAGGATTAAATTAAATTAGATAACGCTCATAGCATTGTAGCTAGCACATAGTAATAGTTCTTGATATTTTTTAGCAAGAAAAACGCCATGTATCTACGCCATAGCCTTTGTAACAAATAGAACTGACTTCCTTGTGCTGTCTGTCAGGAGGAGAAATACATGTACAGGAACCCTAATTCATCCAGCAGGAAACGAGCAACACATTTATTCTTGCATGCTCCAATCGTAGCACCAAAGACCAAAGTAACTTTTTGGTAAGGTAAAGGATTAGAAGAATGTGTAATTATTTCTCATAAAAGTACAGGAAAGTTGACATTAAAGAGCTTTAAAGGGACAAATCTCAGCGTGTTGCACTTTTATATATGAAAGTGATAGAGAGACAGGTATAGAGCTGGGAAGGGCAATGATCTATAAGGCTGGTACTTTGATTAGAGGATGGGCTACTGGAATCTAGTTAAGCACCCATCTTTTTCTCTTTCAATTTCGTCCTTAAAAGTTGCACAGATCAGGCCAGCCCTGTTCACCAATTCCCAACTACAAAGAGTTGGGAGATGGTACCTCAAGACTGCCCATCTTTTTCAAACATTTTGAAGGAAACTTCAGTGATAAAAACAGATCTATGAACAGGCACATTTTAATTCACAGTTCACAAAAGAAACCATCTTCACTACGCACGGCCCAACACCAGACCATTAAAACAAATAGTATCAATGTGATAGGGCCACATGTGTGAGTATAACTGACTGGTAAAAATAAATCGAACACGAAAACACTAATGCTTTGCAAAAGTGGAACAAAAATGAGCAAAGAATACAAATTGCTGGAGATAATGGTTGCCATGACAACTGTTGTCCAGAACTCAAACTATGGTAACTCGGGTAAGAGTAATTGAAAATAAAAACCCTTAGTAGACCATCCCCACTATGAGTCATTCCTGCTGCAGGCTTAGTCAGTATGACTACATATCCCTTCCTGGTCCTATGGAAGCCCCAACACAATTATAATTTGCTAAACAAGGGGCGGGGCGATTTGCCTAAGTCCCACTCAGAGCAGCAGGCAGTTTCTGAAATCCTCCTTTTTTGCTAAACACACCCAACATTTCCAGGTAGAGTGATGCGGGTTGGCACAATTTTTCTCATATCCCACTCCCCACAACCACTTTTATTAAAAGTGCATGGTGGTGGGATTTTTTTTGATCAGGGTTGCAAAATGCTGGATCAGAAGAGGCAGCAGCTCGGTTTTTTTCCGTACGCCTGGCTGTCCATAGCCATTTATCCCACATAATCACCTATCTGTTTGAGAGGGAAGTGATGATTACTGCATCATTTAAAAGAAATGCACCTGTTTGTCGAAAGGCAAGAATAACAGTTTGCAAGTACCCTGGGCTCTCAAACTTGACTTTAATGACTCAATGTTTTGTTTTCATAATCAAATCACTCTGACTCTAGACTTTTCAAATCTATCTTTTCACCTTTCATATGTCATTCTTTGGATAAGCTTCCAATATGAAGGGTATTTTTGTAGAAGAAAGCGAAAGAAAATAGAAGAATCATATGGGAAGAGAAAGAGATTTTGGAGGAAAGGGAAAGTGCAGAAAATAGTGTCCTTCTCTCCCAAATTTTGTAACCAGGTTTTAGGATCTTTTCACCTTGCCTGGTTAGTTGGTGAGAAATATAACATTTGCATTTCAAGGTAGGCAAAGGCTTTTACTGATGGACAGTAACCAGGGAAACTTAATGAGAAGTTACAGTGGTTGGATTTGTAACAACTTCTTTTCTGTGGTAGCCAGACAGCAGAGGCTTTGTGAACACAAGCACAGAAAGAGCGCTGCCTGTTAGGTATCATATCTAATTAACTAGAACTCAAAAAACTTCCGCTAATGATATTTTTATGCCAGGAGAGTTTGAGAAATTGCACTTCAGTTTGGATGTTTTACAACAGTAGGAATCACCAGAAGTTATACATAAAAATAAAACAGTTAACACGGATTGATGCTCAGGGCTCTGCATCATTGAATTCTCATCACAACACTACGAGGAGGGGTATCGGTTTTTTTATTGCTGCCATAACAAATTACCACAATATTAATTGCTTGAAACAACATCCATTTATTATCTAACACTTCTGTAGATCTAAACTCCCACACAGGTCTCACCCAGCTAAAATCAAAGTGTATGCAGGGCTGTATTCCTTCTTGGACCTCTGGAGAAGAAATCTGATTTCAGGCTCATTGAGGTGGTTGGTAGAAGCCAGTTCTTTGTGGTTGTAGAACTGAGGTCCTGTTTCCTTCCTGGCTGTCAGCTGGGGCTTCCCTAAACTTCTGGAAGCCTGTCTCCAGTCCTTGCACATGGGCCCCTCTACATCTCTGAGTAGCAACAGTGTGACCATCCTTCTCCTGCTTGAAATATCTCCAACTTCTTCTGCCACATCTCTCTGCCATCAGCTGGAGAAAGTTCTCTGCTTCTAAGGGCTCATGATTGGGCCCTGCCAGATAATCCAGGGTAATCTCACTATCTTAAGGTCATTGATCAATAACCTTAACTATATCGGCAAATCCATTTTGCCATGTGGCACAGCATACTCACAGGTTCTAGGAACTAGAGGGCGGACATCTCTGGGCCATTGTTCTGCCCACCAAAGGCGAGAAATGTCATTATCTCCATTTTGCAGGAGAAGGCATTAGTAAAGCGTGGTAAAGTAACCTGCCAGAAGTAACACAACTAGTAAATGGCAGAGCCAGGATTTGAATGTTGTCCTCACCCCAGAAGCAAGTTTTTCAAGCACTATACCATACTATCTAAAAGTGAATAATTGATAATATAGATGGAAGTTATTATAAGCATTTGTCCCTCCTGCCTCCAAATGCTTTCCTCAGAGTACAAGTCATTTTATAGTAAGCTAGAAACTATATTATTTGTCAGAGAGTATTTACTGAAAAAGTAATAGTGTTAAGCTCTGGAAATATTCATGAAGGCTATTAAATAGCCCTTCAAGAGATTTCCATCCCATTAAATTGGTCAAATGGTTCTGGAGAGACATGAAACTTCTCAAAAATGCTTCCTAGGCCTCCTGCAGTAGAGTGCATCTTGATTTCACTCCTTTCCCGTTGTACATTTTGCTGCCTTTGCCATGACTTTGTGGTGGATGGGTGTATTTCCTTACCACTGGACTTGGCCAAGTAACTTGCTTTGACCATGAGAATGTTCAAGATAGTGGTGTAAACCGAAGTTTAAATAGATTTGCACAGTATGGTTTTTTTTCTTGTGTTTCCATGATCCACCATGAAAAGAACGTGTCTTCATTACTGATAGGAATGCAAAATGGTACAGCCACTTTGGAAGATAGCTTGGTGGTTTCTTAAAAAACCAAACATACTCTTACCATACAACCCAGCAATCATGCTCCTTGGTATTTACTCAAAGGAGTTGAAAACTTATGTACACACAAAAACCTGCATGTGGATGTTCAGAGCAGTGTTATTCATCACTGCCAAAACTTGGAAGCAACCAAGAAGTTCTTCAGTAGATGAATGGATAAATAAACTGTGGCACATCCAGACAATGGACTATTGTTCAGTGCTAAAAAGAAATGAGTTATCAAGCCATGCAAAGACATAGAAGAACCTTAAATTCATATTACTAAGGTAAACAAGCTATTCTGAAAAGTTTTCATACTATAAAATTCTAACCATAAGATGTTATAGAAAAGGCGAAACTGTGGAGACAGTAAAAAGATCAGTGGTTGCCAGTAATTGGGAGGGAGGGAGGGATAAACAGGTGGAGCACAGAGGATTTTTAGGGCAGTGAAAATACTATGTTTGATATAATGATGGATACATGTCATTATACATTTGTCCAAATCCATAGAATGTACACCAGGAGTGAACCCTGATGCAAACTAGGGACTTTGGATAATTATAATGTGTCAATGTAGATTCATCAGTTGTAACAAATGCACCATTTTAGTGAGGGATGTTGATAATGGGGAGGTTATGTATGTGTGGAAGCAGCGGGCATATGGGAAATCTCTGTATCTCCCTGTCAATTTTGTTGTAAACCTAAAACTGCTCTAAAAAAATTGTCTTAAAAAAAATCTGTGAGATGAGACCCAAAACTTAAAAAAACAATCTAGGAAGGAGACTTCTTAAGAACTCAAACATGATTGAGAAAGTTTTTATAAAAACCAAAAATTAAAATCATACCATGCCCTGGGTAGCTGCTAGAACCTGAATAATGAAGAAATGCAGAGCTGACCAGAACCCAGCCCACAGCCTAGAACCTAGCTCAGCCCAGTTCAGTAAAATGAACCAACACTCACTGACTTGTAAATCTATAAGTAAGGAAAGTAAATACTTGTTTTTACAAACCACTGAAATTTTGAGGGTTTTTTTAAGTGTGGCAATATTACAGAAAAAATTAATTTACTCTTCCTGAAGAAAAACTTCTGCTAATAATCTCCATAGCCTAAAGAGCCACGTGCTTTGGAAGAAACCAACCCTGTTACCCTATTCATATCTCAAAGGTGTCCATGGGTCTTGCCATAATCAAAAATTGCCCATAGGCATGATCCATAACCATTGGTGACTAAACAACCCAGTCAAGTTCTGGAGAAGTCAATGTTGGAAGGCAGGGAGAAAAGCAGAGGTCAGAGAGACATCTGGAAATCTTTTGTAAGACAAATTTTTGAACCATAATCTGCCATTTACTTTGTGATTTTGACCAGGTTAGTTAAACCTTCTAACATGGGGAATATTAGTACCTGCCTCCTTCAATTGTTATGAGGATTAAATGAGAAAGTGCACCTAAAGCAAGTATCGCAATGTCTAATACATAGTAAGAACTCAATAAATGTTAGCTACTAAAACTTGGAAAGGAAAAGGTGGTTACATTTGTTAATCCATTCATTGTTTGCCAAAGATATCACAGATGTTTTATTTTTTAAGAAAAGTAATATTTGAAACCTAAAATAATTTGTGGAGCAACCTCAGATGGATGGTTGGGTTTTTACAGGATCTGAAAGGAAATATTTTTAAGTAATGAAAAGATTCATCCATGTGAAAACCTCAAAAAAATATCAAAAAAGAAAATGTTAATAATAAGCAAAATCATCCAGCGTATACTATTTTCAAAATAAGCATAAAGCATTACATGGTAAGTCAATTATGAAACTTGGACATACTCTAATTTAAAAAAAAAGCAAAAACACATCAACTTAAAATTCAAGTGTAATAGCATTGTCACAATTTGAATCAACTTGATGAGATTCAGAGATATCTAGGTTTGTTTGCCAAACTAATGGGTTAGGCTCTATGGACAGTATTTGCATCAGCAAACGGAAACCTGCTAAGAGAAAACCATTCTGAGGAAAGCACGATATACAGTTACCTATTACTGCAAAAAACCACTCCGGAATTCAGTGACCAAAACCAACAAGCATTTAGTTCACAAGTCTCTGGGTTGACTGGAGATGGCTGGTCTAGAATAGCTTCACTCTTTTTCCTTTGGTTAGCTGGAGGTTGGCTTTGCTCAGCGTAGCTGGGATATTTAACAGTTCTGGTGACTTGATTGGGATGAATTAGCAGATTCAGCTTTGTTCCACATGGTTTCTCATTCTCAGCAGACTATACTGGATATGTTCATATGATAGTCTTGGGGGTCCAAATAAAAGTAGAAGTGTTCAAGACCTCTGGAAGCCCAGGCTCAGAACTGGCAGATGCAGTTAGTTCTACCATATTCTATTGACCTAATTCAAGACAGAATCATCCCAGATGCAAGGAGTTGGAAATACACTTCACCTTTGAAGGGAAGAACTGCAAAGACACACTGTACAGAGCATGGATACAGGGGAGGGTGAAGAATTAGAAACATTTTTATGAGAAATTTATCCCCAAAGATCCAGCCAAACTTTTCAGGTACAAAGTCTAGTTGACAGATGGAAGTAGAATAGCCCATTGTTCACCCCCACCATGGACTGATGTCTTAGTTTTTGTTCTTGGGGGAAGTTCAATAGGTTAAAAAATTGGTTTCTTAAGATATCTATGTGATTTGGGGGGAGTATTTTGATACCTATGTGAGCAAACCCAACTGAAAGAGGACAGAACAAATAGACCTCTCTATCCGTAGATGGAACATTATGAGGCTCCGACTTATTGAGCGTGGCAGAGAGCACCTGATGCAGGACATTTCTCCATGGCGGTGATGCCACTGAGAGAAGGTGGCAGCAAGTGCAGACAGTGGCATAAGGAGGTTGTAGCTTGTCTGTGGGCTCTGGAAGCACAGGCAGCAGAATGCAAAAGTAATTAAAAGGAAAGTGCACAACGCAGCTCATCAGATTTTTTTTTTAAGTGTATGTGAGAAATCCTCAGTGGAATCTCAGAAATAATTTTAAGGAAAACTATCAAAAGTTAAAGACAAAATAGAAACAGTTGATGATGTTGTAAGAAATGTAAATAGTGATAATATTAACAGCAACCAAAGACTTTCTTCCTTTCCCTCCCTCCCTTCCTTCCTTCCTTCCTTCCTTCCTTCCTTCCTTCCTCTCTTCCTCTTTCCCTCCTTCCCTGCCTCCTTCCCTTCTTATTTCCTTCCTCCTTCTATTATTTCTTCCTTCCTTTCTTTAACCTCTAGGCACTGAAAATTTAAAATCTTTGAGAAGCACAGAGATAATTCATGGCTAGATAACCAGGCTAATAAGCAATTACAATTTTCTTTCTTTTTTTTTTTTGGTGAGGAAGATTAGCCCTGAGCTAACATCCATTGCCATTCCTTCTTTTTTTTGCTAAGGAAGACTGGTCCGGGGCTAACATCTGTGCCCATCTTTCTCTACTTTATTTGAGATGCCGCCACAGCATGGCTTGACAAGCGGTGCGTCAGTCTGCGCCCGGGATCCGAACCTGCGAACCCCTGGCTGCTGAAACAAGTGCACAAACTTAACAGTTATGCTCCTGGGCTGGCCCTGCAATTTTCATTTTAAAAAGAAGAAGACTGGGACATGGGTTGCATCTTTCACAGATGAGGATAAACTTGCATTTGGCTGAATGTTCATATACAGTTTCTTATCTCAATGAGAAAATGTGTTCAGGTTAATAAACAGTGGCCATATATGATGGAGAGGCTAAAAGAAGAGGAGACAGTACTTGTTTCTTTATGGTCAACAGTTCTAAACCTCAGTCTAGTGACTCCAAAGAGTTTAATGAATAGGATTTAGGGACTCATTTCTTCTGATTTTGCATTCAAGTTTTAGGTATGTGTATATACGTTGTCTGGGAAGAAGATCCATTGATTTTATCAGTTTTTCAATAATCTTAATCTTTTTAAGCTTTAGATGATTTTCTTAATATTAACAACAACAAAAAAAAGATTAAGGACCACTGCTCTAGACTCTGCTAAGTAACTGTGGGATCTTCTATAGGGTACTGGTCCTTTGTGTGTCTCAGTTTCCTTATCTGTGTAATGGGGTTATTCTTTAACTCAGAGAATTGTGAGGAGATGATAAGATGGAATACATATAGGAAAAAAAGGTATAAAATTTAAACTATACAAAGAAAGGTCTCATGGGATCTCTGCTTTTCCATATCATGACCAAGCAGTCTAAAGTTAATTGCGTGTCAATCTCTACTTCTACTAGTTAAATGCTGATAAGTTTCCAACTCAGAACATTCAGAGCACAGCAAGCCTGTGGTTTGGAGTGCCTGAAATGTTCAATAATCACAGTATGATTTGATTTCTCCCCACTGGGTCTCTTTAAAGTTAGGAAGGTAAACATCCTGGGCTACTTTTTTATCTCGGCTTAAACCTAATGGGGCCAGGGCCATCTCATTTATGTGTGAGATTAATGGCATGGTGATAATAAGTTTTTTCCTAGCAACTCGATTATTTTTAATGATTTACACAAGATAATTACTGTTGATAGGTATCCAGATTCTTAGAACAACGAAATATTCATTTCCTTGTCTAGTTTTATGTCTTCCACTCACTGAAGCTTTTGCCAGTGATCAGATGTCAGATGCTTAGAAGCGTCAAGGAGAGTGGGAGGAGAATAGACCAATAGGGAGTAGATATTTAAACATCAAGGAGAAAAAAAATCCTTTAAAAAAGAAATTCATACATAAAAGAGATAATCTGAATGTGTTGTCCAAGACTTGTTTGAAAGTCAAAGAAACTGAATTTTACAATGACTTAAGCAGAGAAAGGATTTATCAGCCCAAATGACCTAAAAGTCCAATGTGTCTAAGCTTTAGGTGTGGCTGGTTCCAGGAGATCTAAGGATTTTGAGCGTGTATCTCTCTTCCTGTCTCTTGGCTTTGCCTCTCTATCTGTCGGCCCTTTCATAGGTCATCTCTCTCTACATGGGGCTCCCTGGTAGCTACAAATATGTATTATCTTGTAGCTCATGATCCTGGTGGAAAGTGAGCTCTCTGATTGTTTTCTCTGAAGTCCTGGAATAAAGTCTTGTTGGCCTGTCTTGGGTATTATACCCACAAAAGACCCAAGTAATATGCGTGGGAGATGGAACCCTCTGAATTAACCAGTTGTGGTCCATGTAGCCAAGACCAGAGCTAGAGGGTAACGTTAACCCACAGGAATTGCATGGTATCTCAGAAGAAAAATCAAGATTCTATTCCAAGACAAACAGACCAGCCAAAAACAAGAACTGTCTACTGCATCGTGCTTAAAAATGAGCCTATAAAATCATCTTGAGTCTGTATTGAATCATCAAGTATTAAGCATTATAGGGACTTTGGATCTTCTTTGTCAAATTTCTCTTTTCACAGATGTGAATGCTGAAGCAGAAAGGACTTCAGAGGCTTGTCTAGAGTTACACAGTGAATGATGGAGCCAGGGAAGGAACCCAGGACTTCAGACTTTTAGCATATTGTCTAGGGAGAACGTGTGCATTTGTAGGTACAGACATAGCTACTATACTTTATCTTGGAGCAAATCTTCCTTTCTTTTTCTTTATGCCCTCTCTTCCTTCAATACATATCCATTGGAAACCTGCTATAATCTGAGCCTCCCACGCCTAACTCTTGATGGAAAATTTGCTTTATTTGGATTAGCCTTGATTCAACATATATTTGGTAAGCAGCTTCTATTCCAAGTGTGCTGCTGGGCACTGGAAAGAAAATTACAGATAGCATATTCTAGAGGGGAAGCAAGACAATTAATCAATAAAATAACTGTAAATTGTGACAAGTGTTTGAGGCAAATAACAAGTAAGACCTAGTATAAGGAAAGATAGAGCTATTAAAGCTAAGCCTGAAGGATGAGAAGAAACTAGAAACTAGAAGAAAAAGCCGGGGGAAGAGTATTTCAGGGGAAAAGATTTTCAGACAGACAGAGTCTAGATTTTCAAGAAACAAAAGTTTGGTTAGAGCTTAGGGAAGGAGTGGGCAAATTTTGTAAATACTCAGTGCCTTGTAGGCCAGACGGTTTCTGCTACTCAACTCTGCTGTTGAAGCTTAAAAGTGGTCATAGGAAATGTGTAAACAAGTGGGCGTGGCTGTGTTACAATAAAACTTCATTCACAGAAACATGTGGTAGGTGGAAATCCCTTGACCCCGGGGGCATGGAGATTGAGAGGGAGAGACAGGACTTTACATTAGAGGATAAGCAGGAAAGTTGAATGCTGGAGGGGTCTCCTGTCAGTGTCAAATTGGCTTTAAGTCTGGAAGGATCCAGGTTTTTGCTTACGAATATCATGATTTTAAGAGTGGTTCTTTTTTTCTTTCTTTCTTTTTAAAAATTATCATCAACATTCAAATAGTAGGTCAAGTTGGAAGCTATCTCCACAGTATGGTTAGGGAATGGCAAAAGATGTCCCCTCTCTGGCCCCAGTTATATTCCCAAAATATCCTTTTCCACATTCTCTCACTTGGCTCTGGATTCCACTATTTATTTGGGTTGGATAACAGGATGGAAAATTATGTCCAAATGAATAAGATGAAAGCAATGACAATAATAAGAAAAAAATTAATCATGAAAATATATGAGTGTTCTCAGTATATCAGTCATGGTGACTCAGGCAAAGTCCCCATCTTTGGGATTTCCCTGAAATAAAATGTTAAATAAATTCAAGACTATCTTCTATTTTCCAGTTAAGAAGTTGTCATTTGATTTATTTTTCAGTTGTATGGTGGTATTCTTCCGACCATGGCGGTATCATGTTGGAAATACTAAGCGAATCCAACAATTTTTCTGAAATTTTGAGTTTGAGGGAGAACAATTCTCATATTTACTAATGGAACAGGGGAAGGACAAAATAAAAGGTCCAGAAGAAACTTTAATGCACTGTAATCAAAAGAGAAAGTGGGTTTAAAACAATTAGGGGCACAGAGTTCATTCAGGAGACTTCCCACAGGAAACAAATTGCTGGTCCACAGTTCCATGATTCTTCAGTCATGTCAAAATATATCCTGATTATCAGTAGTTGGGGTTGATTGGTACACATCACTGTTTAGCAGTTTTAGGAGAAAATGAAAGCAATATCGATGTAAAAACCTAGAACATTCATCAGCTGAAAATTGCTCATCAGAAGCATTGTTGTGCTAATGATATTGTTGGAAATGGATATGCTTGTCAAAAAGGAATATCTTTCACTGAAACAGGAAAGTTGAGTCCTTTGATGAGAAAGTTTAGGCAGGGAGATGCAGTGGGGCCCTAGCTGTGTGCCCCACTCCCAATAACTATCATTTTAAAGCCCTCTAAGTCCCATCTGTTCAACAGTGTTGTGTAAAGTTCAAGAGGAATTTTATTTCAGTTTTCTCTCAGACCTAAAATGTATGATTATAATTCATCATGAAATATCAGTGAGTACTTGAGTAATAGAAAATTGAACTCGTTGTTTGTGGTTGTGTGGGTTCTCACATATTTCATACCTTCGTAATATTTTAAGGTAACTTTTCCCCGCCCTATAATAGTAATATGTGATTATTGATTTGGAGAATAAAGTGGAAAATTTAGAAATTGTAAAGCAGTGCATAAAATTTTCCTCAGTCAACTGCTGTAATATTTGATGTAGATTTGCCTAGTCTTTTTTCTCTTTGTGTGTATGTGCTTTTATGAGTATGTACACAAAATTTTTCTCAAATTCTTGTAATACAGGCTATGTTGTACATACACTTTGATGAACTGTATTTGAAGCTATATTTTCCATGAACTTTTTATAACATTTCCCCTTGTCGATAATGGTAGTATTCTCGTTGATAGATGCATCAATGCTTATTTTATTAGAATTGTTTATTGTTTCCAATGTTTTGCTATTATGAAAGCACTCCAGCAAACATTATGCACAATATTTTTTTTGATTGATACTATCTTAATTGAGCCAAAAACGTTCTCTCCCCTTAAATCTTTAAAGAAAAATTTAAAGGTAAATTTAAGAACTTTTTTGAATGAAAATACAGAGTTGATTTGAAAAGCCATTTATAGAAGAGGAAAAACTAAACAACAAAATAAAATTAAATAAATTAAAAACAAAGTTACAATTATTTCTCTCACTTATGTTAATTCCTCAATTTAGGTATAATTCATCATATAAAATTTTGTTTAACTATTTCTTTTTCTCTCCATCACATAAGGAAAAGAGTCACAAGATCTAAGTGGTTGGCATATTTTTAAAGTTTAAGTTTGTTATTATGTGTGGAAGGCACTATATCTTGTTGGCAACTTTGGAGATGGAAAATGGAAAGTATATACTGCAGTAGGTTAGAATCATGAGTTAGAGCATCAGTTTTGCCCTCGTTGATCTTGAGTGAGTCACTTAAATCTCCTGAGTTACAGTTTCCAAATCTGTTAAATGGGATGCCTATACTGAATCCTAACTTGGAGAGGTATGGAAGGACCCAGAAAACAGTAGAAGTGAAAATGTGTGAGCAGTTTTAGCAGTAGGCACATTTTTTAAGACTTATTTATGTATTTATTATAAAATACACTTTAAGACAATTAGATATCATCATGCAGCTGTAAGGAGTAATACATAGAGATCCCATATACTCTCTACTTAGCTTCCCTCGGTAGTAAGATTTTGCAAAACTATAGCACAATAGCATAACCAGGATGTTGACATTAATACAATCAAGATTCAAAATGTTTCCATCACCACAGGGATCCCTCTGGTTGCCCTTTTATACCTCACCCATTTTCCTCCCACCAACCTCCACCCATAACCTCTGGCAACCAACAACTAATGTTTTCCATTTCTATAATTGAGTTGTTTCAAGAATGTATGTAAATAAGATTATATAGAATGTAATCTTTGAGGACTGGCTTTTTACATTATAATTCTTTGGATATTCATCAAGGTAGTTGCATATGTCATTGTTAGTTTCTTTTTGTTGTTGAGTGGTATTCCATAATATGGCTATATCTCGGTTTATTTAACCATTCACCTTTGAAAGATATTTGGGTTGTTTCAAGTTTTGGATTCTTACAAATAAATCACCTATATACATGAGAGTACAGATTTTTATATGAACATAAACTTTCATTTCTCTGGGATAAATGTCCAGGAGTGCGGTGCTGAGTCATATACTAGTTGCATGTTTTTTAAGAAACTGACAAACCATTCTTCCAGAGTGGTTGTACCATTTTACAAACCCACAGCAATAATATTTTTTATATAATGCATGAGAGGTTCATTTATTTTTTGTTTAAATAAATAAACCAACTGATTTTTTACAAAAGTGCGAAAGCAAATCAACAAAGAAAAGATTATGCTTTCAACAAATGGTGCTAGGGGAATTGGGCATTCACAAACAAAACACATAGGGACAGAGATTGGATTGGTGGTTACCAGAGGTGTAGAGGGGAGGGAGGAGGGTGAAAGGGATAATTTGGTACATGTGTGTGGTGATGGGTTGTAATTAGTATTTTGGTGGTGAACATGATGTAATCTATGCAGAAATAGAAGTATAATGATGTACACCTGAAATTTTTACAATGTTATAAACCAATGTTACTGCAATAAACAAAAAATTAAAAAAAAAATCAGTTGGGCATATTTGTGTGGGTCTATTTCTGAGTTCTCTATTCTGTTCCATTGGTCTGTGTGTCTACCCTCTGCCAATACACACAGTCTTGATTTCTGTAGCTATATGGTAAGTTTGGGAATTGGATAGACTCATTCTTCCCACTTTTTCTTCATTTTCAAGATTGCTTTAGCTATTGTTATTTCTTTGCCTTTCCATATAAATTTCAGATTAATATTTGACATATCTACAAAATATTCTTGCTGGAATTTTGTCAGGAATCGTGTCAAACTTGCATATGAATTTGAGGAGAATTGACATCTTTAACTCTGTTGAGTCTTCCCATCCATGAGCCTGTGGATGTCTCCATTTATTTAGGTATTCATTGGTTTCTCTAATCAGTTTTATAGTTTTCAGCATACAACGTCTTTATATGTTTTGTTAGATTTCTATGTAAATGTTTCATGTTTTTGAGTGATTGTGATTGGTCTTGTATTTTTAATTTTAATGTCCATGAGTTAATTTCTAATATGTAAAAATATATTTTTTGTACTTAACCTTGTATTTGCAAACTTGCTGAACTCACTTATTAATTCTAAGTTTTTTTTTTATATTCCTTGGGATTTTCGATGTAGACAATCATGTCATATGCATGTGGGGATAGTTTTGCCTCTTTCTCTCTGATATGTATGCGTTTTATTTCATTTTCTTGTCTCATTACGATGGCTGGAAATTCCAGAACTATGTTGAATAATGGTGGTGAGAGTAGACATCCTTGCCTTTTCCTGATCTTAGGAGGAATGCTTTAAATTTTTCACCATTAAGTATAATGTTATCTGTTTGTTTTTAAGATGCTTGTTATCAAGTTGAGGGGGATGGAATGAAGAACTTCAAAACCTTGCTTCCTGCCCTACCCTCATAGGAATATCTTCTGGTCAGTGTAACTTTGAATAATCTGACAGTGTATACACTATTGATGTATTCACAGTATCGCCATCACTATTATTACTATCGTCATCATCACCATCATCATCAAAACCATCTACTATATACATGAGTTTGAGCTCAAACGTCCACTCATCCATCATAGCATTCTCTATCAAGCAGCAGATCATTGACATTGACCTATAACACTCCCCGTGGTCATCTCTCACCTCTCAAGTCCACAAATACAGAAGTGATTGTAGAGTTTTTATGTTTGTCTCAAAATTTTCATCAAACATCATGTTCTTCCATAATATGTCGTCATTTCACAAGTTAATCATTAAAATAATTTTCCTTATAGTTTATATCTCACTTGAAGAACATTTTTCACAAGGAAACAAATTTTACAATTATTATATTACTGCTCTAAAAACTTGATGTGCACATGATGCAGAAAAAAGAACAACAAAGCTCAAATATGATACTGAATTGGGGAGGGTGTGTGTGTGCCTCTATTTAAGTAATAGAATCCTTCCCACCAGGCTCATCTTCACCAACACACAACTTTGTATCTTTGTAAAATTACATAACACTGGGGCATGCACATTCAGGTCATTTATGAATGATTGAAATAGAAAACATTATAGTCTCTGCTACTTAATGTGTACTGAATATAATTAGAAAAATACTCAATTCCTTAATCACTCTAGAACTCAGTGTTTTGCCTACTAAATTATTTCGGAAAAATTCTGAAAGCAAGAGTGGGAATTTATATTGAAATTCTTTATTCTTAGAGTTCTCGTATACTAAGGGATGTTAATGGTTTCTTATTAAATGGGAAAAGGGCAAACTACTGCAATCTTAGCAATCGCTAACTTCTTTTGGACAAAACTTCTTTGGGACAAAATCAGTACTGACTCTTAAAATATTCATGGTATATAAAGCATTTTCATTGAAATGAATAACTATCTGTTAGGGCCTTGGAACTTAATTAAATGTCCTGAATTATAACCGTCTTCACTGGCCATAAACGTATTTTTCCCTGAGATCTGTGGCTATCTTTCTGCTATATTTTACCTTGTAAATTTGAATGCACATTTTTGTAAATCAGGGTAACATTTATATGGCATTTGCTAAACTTCAATTATTGGATATTGCCTACACTATATTAAGTACAGATATATGTGAAACTGAGCATTTAAAAGCAGTCTAAAAAATGTCAGATGATCTTTTTTTTGCATTGCTAGATATTACCACCACATGCCATTTACTTAAATCACCTCATAAAAAGAGAAAAAGAGTTTCCAAAGTGGAAAGTTTGAAAAATCACGGGTCTTTCATAAGGATCTTCAGATTTGGTGGAAGTTCAAGTAGTCTGTCTCTTTTTCATACCTCGAGTTGTTTCAGTCAAGCTGTTGCCAACAGTTTTTCACCTGAGAACACAGATTGTTCTGGGCAGTTCTCATAGACATTAATGTTAGTTTAAAAGCTGCCCCTTAGGTACTGCTTGGAAAATTTAGGAACTCTGTTCTTTGCCAGAGCAATATTTCTTCAGGATGAAATCGAAATGTGGTTTGATACTGAAAAGGGCATTTCAGTTTAATGCCTCTGGAAAATTTAATGGACGAGTCTCTAAGAGAATCTGCAGTTTATTTTCAGATCAGCTGGAGAAGTGGCATGGTGTTGCCACCCAAAGTTAACAAGGACTGAATGTTTAATATTCCTTTAATATTTAATGTTAAAATAATATTAAGGATGTGAAAATTATATGATATTCAAATTTCACTGTCCACAAATAAAGGTTTACTCTAGCATAGCAGTCTGTGGCTGCTTTTTGTTAAAACAGCAGAGTTGAGCAGTTCCAAGAGAGCCCACATGGCCCACAAATCACAAAATATTTACCATCTAACCCTTTACAGAAAGAGCTGGACCCCTGATATATATTACAAGTCAGATGTTCATGCTGTTTCCATCAGATAAGAATATAAATTATTTTGCAGCTAGTTGCAATTTGATATGTGAATAACTTTGTATGTGTATATATATATTTTAATGTTAATTTGTGTCATCCTTAGAGATTAGAGATAATTTTAAAGGCTTTATATTTGCAACATTTAAAAACATTTCTGTAATATGGCATTTTGTCTTTATAATGAGAAAAAATTATGACAAACCTTTTCTATCATAAAATTGATATATCATTAAATTATAGAAAATACAGATGGTAAAACAAGAAAAAAGAAGTCATTCTTAGTCTTACAACTTAGAGATGACAATTTCAGCATGTACACAAATATATACACCTAGTTCCTAGAAAGGAATAAACAAATATATATATATTTTCTTTAAAAAATGGAATAAAAACTTTGGTAATGTTTGTAATCTGCTTTTTTTCTTAAAAATAGTTATGTTTTATTACAAGTTATACATTTCCATTGCAGAAAATTCAAAATATAAAAAAGAAGAAGATATAATTCATTGTATGGCCAATAGTCAGAGATAAGCAATGTTAAAATTTTAGTTTATTTTGTTCTTTATTAAATCCATAAATTATCTTTTTATTGTAAATGCACATTCTTACATGTCTGTTTTCACAAATATGTAGTCAGGTTTACGTACTACTTGATAACTTTTTTCATTTAACATTCTGTTATAAGCATCTTTCCACATCAATAAACATTTTTTATGTCATTTTAATATTTGCGTAAAGATATAAATGTTCTTTAGCTTATAAAGAATAAAGATCTTTGTATATCAGTAATTGTAAATAAGAAAATTAGAACAACCTAAATGTTTACCAATAAATATTATGACATCCATATAATGGAATAGTATGTAGTTAATATACTGTTTATAGATGAATATCGATTGACGTGTTATTGAAAGGTTAATGCCATACTGCTCTTTTGCTAGCTGGCATTCTTTTCCCTCTGCTCTTTCAATGACTGGCTCCTTCTTATTATTTGGCTTTCATCTCAAATGTCACCTCTTCTGAGATACTGTCCCTTGTCACCTAAGCCACAACCTCCACCCCTAGTCACTCTCTATCCCATAACCCTGTTTTATTGCATATTCATCTTCTTTATTTATGTCACATGATTTTTCTTCCTTTATCAAAACATAGTCACTTTGAGGGCAAGAAGTTGTCTTATCTATTACTTTTCAGTACCTGGAATAATGCCTGACATATACTATGTTCACAAAAATATTAGTTAAATAAATAAATAGAATAAATGGAAGAAAAAGTATATTCTTAAGTTTAAAAAGTCTATAAAACTGTGTGAATAGTATGCTGTCATTAATACAAATATATGTATACGTGTGTGTGTGCATTTGTGTGTATGTATTACATAGAGAGAACATGGATAGCTAGATAGATGAATGGTTGAGTAGATAGAAAGATAGCTACCCACCTATCCATATAGCCAGTGTGCCTGAAAGTCTGAAGAAAATATACCTAACACTAATAGTGATTGTCCTTAGTTGGCAGGATTTTACAGGACATCTTTTAAATGTATTTTCTTATTTTTCTTCAATATATTTAAAAAAGGCGGGGAAACACTGTGGTTAAAATGACCTATGTGAATTTGTGCTTATTTGTTAGAGAGAGAGTTTGGGAGTTAACATTTATCTATGTGGTCAGCATCAGATAATAGTACATGCTTGACAAGCCCAGCCTTCTTCAGGAGATGGTCTTTAAACTCAATTTGTTGAAGCACCACTACGCTGGTGAGGCTGCTGCCACAGGCTCAGTCTCTCTGTGTTCCCGTTTGTTTTCATCCACATGTTACAGTGCTCTTTCCTTCTTGGTCACTGCTATTGGTCACTTTCCCAGGCCTTGTATACAATAGTGAACTAGAAATGTGTGCCTTTGCCCTCACTCGTGAAAGAATAAACAATGGGATGAGAGATAAAGAATAGCAGGGTGAGATACACACTTTAAGGTCCTTGGGGAAGGAATTTTTTAGAAAGTGACGTCTGAGCTGAGAGTTGAGAGAAGAAAGGCAGTCGGCAAGGCTAAGAGAGATTCAGGTGGAGGAAATCGTTTCTGGGGAAGGAAAGGAGTCGTGTGTTTGAAGAACAGAGAACAGAGAGAAAACCAAGTGTGGCAGGACCTTGGAGAGTGATGCAGAGGGTTGTAGGAGAGACTCCAGATCCTCTAAAACCATGAAAAAGACTGAATCTTGCTCTCAGAGCAGTGGGAAGTGCGTGGTTGTCATGAAGGGACTGTGATATGACAGCAAGAGGCACAGACAGAGGTCGTGGAGTTCCTTTACAAGCAGTAGATATGGAAGCTTTCAGAGTTACATGAAGCAGGAGTTACCACAGAATATCCCTCCCTGGAGAGGAATGGCTTCTCAGGTCCCCAATTCTCCGTGGGGTATAGAGCACCACACCAGACTGCAGAGTCCATCAACTGTCCTAAAAGTGTGAGTTGTATCTTCCCAGCTCTCATCAGCTTGTCTGGAGGTTGATTTTCTTTCTAGCAAATATGTCGCTTGAAATATCTTAATGGGAGTCCTTTATTGTCCTGGCATGGAGGAAACATTCTGAGCTCAACTATTTCTACTAGCGTTTTCTGATTACAAATGTAATAAATATTTTCTGAATCAAATTTGAAACAGAGAAAAGCAAATATCACCTGTGTTCCCATCTCTGATACATAATTAACTGTAGAATATCTATCCTTCAATTGCCTTTTTTCAGCTATTATTATTATTTTCAGGCTTGTGATTAACTACTACTCTAAAACCTGGTTTATTCACTTTACTATGTTACCTAAATGCGGACAAGATATCTTGTGCTTATCTTTAAACTAGATTTAACATTTTATTGCAAGCTGCACACAACTGCACACAAGTACACGCACACAGACACATAAATGCACACACACACATAAACACACCTGAATTCAAATACATTAAACAGTGATGCAAATCTTTACTGATGATTCTCAGAGAGATAAGAGTTTTTTTTGTATTTATCACAACAAGACAGTGTTAAACATGTTAAACCATTTCTTTCTTTCCCCTAAAAAAGGCAATACTTCTGATAACTTCCTTATCTTTGACTCCTTCTTGCTTCAACTCTTCTATTTTTCGCTTGTTTCTCTCCTCTCCCTAGCTTCTTTCTACCACATAAACAGATAACAGAGGGTACAAACCTCCTCAGGTTTACCAAATCTTCAGAATTTTGAGAAACAAATGAAAAGATATATTATGTGAAATCTCTAAATTTTTAAAATAGTGCAGCTCAAACCATACCTATGATCTCTATTGTAGACTTTGTTTATAAGTTTTCTTCTAAAACTTTTTACTTTCTTTTTGTGTGCTCCACTCTCTCCATCTTGGTTTCCTATTATATGTTTTTTGAAGGTGTTGCCTCTAACCTTTACTATCATCATTTTCCTCATTTCAATATCTTCTTCCTTCTCTGTTACACAGGATTTTTGAGCTTACTTCCTCTGTTACGGGTATTATCCATAATATCCATAATTATGAATTGCTTTTAGCATTTAATCTCCTATTTCTGATCTCATTTAGCCTTTTTACTGTCACTATAGTTTGCCTTTTACAGAATGTCACATAACTGGAATCATACAGTATGTAGCCTTTTAAGACTGGTTTCTTTCACTTACCAGTATGCATTTAAGATTAATGCATATTTTTATGTGGTTTTTATTGCAGAATAGTAGTCTACAGTGTGGATATACCACAGTCTGTTTATCCATTCACCTAGAGAAGGATCTTTGTCTTTTTTTTTTTTTTTTTGGACAATTTGTTTTTTCCTTCCTGGAATGTTTCCTGACTCTTGTTGCCATTTTATAAGTTCTGTCTTTAGTTTCATCAGTACAGTGTCTTCTTGAAACTTGTTTCAAATATGAGTTAAGAATTATCTAAAATTTCTCTTGCTTATAGAGTAACTCTTATTTGAATGACCTTTGACCTTTGATATTTGACCTTTCTTTTGAACTACAAGTTTTCCTTTGCCTAATGATGTTTTAAGTATGTAATGCAATAATTTTTAGAAACTTTATAGGATAGTACAACTGTCATTACATTTGAGATTTAGAATATTTCTATCACCCCAAAAATATCCTTCAGACTCGTTTGCAACCACTACCCCCAGGCATGCCACCTCCAGCCCCACTCAGCCATGGATGCACATTGTGTCTACAGATGTGCCTTTTTTGATCATTTCATATGATAGTATTCTATCAGCAATAGTATTCTGCTGTATGGATATACCATATTTTGTTTATCCATTCACCAGTTGATAGACATTTGGATTGTCTCCGGTTTAGGAATATTATGAATAATGTCACAATGAATAGTAATATATAAGTTTTTGCATGATGATCTTTCTGTTTCTTCATTTTTGCACAGCGGAGGTTTATGCATTCCCAGCATTTGTTATCGAGATGAAGTCTCTCAGCAATTACATGAACTTTATCTTAATTTTTTTCTAGGTTTGGGTAGAGGAAAATGGGAAAGTTTTTATTTATTTTTATTTTTGCCTGTTTAGAATTTCAAATAGCCTGGGAACAGTGTTGGAGCAAAGGTGAGGACACAGCCAGCAGTGGTCTTTGAAGATTTTACTGTCATTCAAAAAAGTTTCTTTTGGGCCGGCCCTGTGACATAGTGGTTCAGTTTCACATGCTGCTCTTTGGTGGCCTGGGGTTCACAGGTTCGGATCCCAGGCACGGACTTACACCACTTGTCAGCCACGCTGTGGCGGTGACCCACATAGAAAACAGAGGAAGATTGGCAACAGATATTAGCTCAGGGCAAATCTTCCTCACAAAAAAAAAAAAAAAAAGTTTCTTTTAACATTTAATGTGGTTGGCTGTCTTCTCTACCCTATTTGCAACACACATCTGAGTCTAACCACTTCTCTCCATCTGCCATAGTAGTTCAAGACTACATCATCTCTTGCCTAGACCCTTACAATAGACTCCTTCCTGGCTCACTGTCCCTAGTCACACAATAGGTAGAGAGATCACTTAAAAACGTAAATGAGATGATTGTACTCTCCAGCTTGAAATTGCCTACTGGCTTCCCAATGTTCTTTACATAAAATCCAAATCCCTTACTATTGTTTATAAGGCTCTTCATGCTGTGGCCCTTAATTATCTCAGTAGCCTCATCATCTATTAATCTCTTTTGCTTCCTTTACTTAGGCCAGAGTGGCTCTCTTTCTTACCAGGCTTGTTCTTGCCTCCTTATTCTGGAAATGCCCTCTGTCTACAACACTCTTCTTTGAGATACTCTTGCCCCTTTTCAGTATACACCTCTCAACTCAAGTGTCTTCCCTTGGCCGTGTTTGTCTCCTGTTGCTGTCAACTGCATCTCCATTTTTTAATTTCTCCATAGCACTTATCACAATCATTAATCACTTAGTTTATCTGTTTTTTAAATTATTATTATTCTTAACCTTTAGGTTGTAATCTCTAGGAAAGAAGGGACCTCATATGTTTCACTCTTGATTGCCTTCCCGGTGCCTAGAACTGTGTTTGGCATCCAATAAATATTTGTTGATTGAACAGCTGTTTGCTTGGAGCTGGTCACCTCGTGGGCACAGTCACAGCTAGGTTGCCTCACTGTGTCTAATTGGATTTTCCTCAACAATACACACTGCGAATCAGCACTGTCATATACTTCCTACTCAATTTAGCTGATTTCACCTGATTTAGCCTACATCTCTAGAGATGTACTACATGATAGTACCCCTAACCATGACCCCTATCACTACAGGTTTTACCCCTTGAATTAGGGGGCATTAGTAGGATCTTCATTCTCATAATTTGCTTTTCTGGGTCATGTTGGGTCACTTCTCAATCCAGGCATGGCTGCAGACCTAGTAGATTAAGTCTCCTCATGTGTGGACTGACCCTTCAATGGTGCCCACTGAGGATATAGGTTTTTCTCTATTTTTATATTTGTTGTTCTATATAATGGAAATCTGGAAGCATCAATGTACATGTATATGAATGTATGTGTGCTCACACTTATGCGTGTGGATGTTAGATACTGTGGTGGGCAGAATTCTAGATGGCCCCAGTGACCTTTGCTCCCTGGTGTTAGTCCTGTGATTATCTCATGTTATAGGATGGAAGGGATTTTGAAAATGCAATTAACTAATCAGTTAAGTTTAAGATAGGGAGATTATCTATGCAGGCTCAATCTAGTCACATAAACCCTATAAAAGCACAGTATTTTCTGCAACTGGCAGAAGAAGAGAAAGTCATAGAAATTCACAACATGAGAGAGATTTGACATGGGAGGGAGATTTTCCACTGTTGAGACGGAGGAGGCCAGGGGATAAGGACCTGAGAGTGACCTCTGAGAGCTGAGAACAGTCCCCAGCCAACAGCCAGCAAGGAAGTGGGAACCTCATTCCTACAACCAAAAGGAACTGAATTCTGCCAACACCCTGAAGGAACTTGGAAGCAGGTTGTTCCCTGGAGCCTCCAGAAAAGCATACAACTATGCCAATACCTTGAATTGGCTTTGTGAGACCCATCAAGGCCACCTGACTTCTGATCTACAGGGATGTGAGATAATGAGTGGATATTGTTTCAAGACACAAAATCTGTGGTGACTTTTTACACAGTAATGGAAAACTAATTCAGATATGCTTTTTAACTCATCACCTTACCTAGGTAAAATTTTTATCTTTACCATATTTCAGCCATTTTTACTCTTCTTTAGTGGAATTGATGCTTTGTTTTTTAAAGTGTTTTTGAAATAGTGGGTTCCCATTTCCCACACTAATTATTAGGTGTAACTGCGTAGTTTAACTTTCTGTCAGCTTTCCACTTTTTGAAACTATTTTTACAATGGTGTTAATTATTTCCAGACCGAGAGCCACTATTAAATGTCTTTGGAATGATTTTGGGTGATAAGAGCTGTCAGAGATGTGTTGCTTGTTTCTGAAATTCTCATGTCTCCTGAAATTCAATCTCACATCCTGCTCATTCAACACAGTAGCTTTAGGTTTTGCATTTGTCTCTCAATAGCTGTGCTTTCATTGCTCATTTGAACCATGAGTTGCTCATTTCTGACAAGTGTGGCTTTAGTTTCTGCTTCTGGTCTTGTCAGTCATAACATAGAGGTGCCAGAATAAAGGGTCAAGAAATGCTTGCCCTTTGAGGTAACACTGCTTTGGTTTTCTTGAATCAAAGCTTTCTTAAAAAGTTTTATAGAAGGAAGGAAGTTCAGCAGCTAGATTGCTACTACAAAGAGAGAAGAAAACTGGGGTCTATAATTCCCCTTCCTGTAAATAATCTAGTCTCAGTTTGGTGTTCTGGGAATCAATCTTAAAGCAAAGCAAGATGCATAGGATCAAAATAATAAATTTTGGTCATTGACTAGCTGTGCATTGTAGGTAAATTATTTATTCTCTCTGAGATTTACTTTTTGCACCTATAAAATGATGTGACCATGCATTAATTACCTAGAAATCTAGTGCTTCTTAAATTTTTCCTTAGAGTAATGGTTCTCAAAGTGTGATTTCTAGACCAGAAGCAGCAGCATTACCTAGGAACTTGTTAGAAATGTAAATTCTCAGGTCCCACCACGGACTTAATACATCAGAAACCCTAGGGGTGGAGACCGGTAATCCGTGTCTTAACAAGACCTCCAGGTGATTTCATTGGAAAGTTTGAGAACCTTTGCCATAGTAGTACATAATATAATCTTAGAATTGGGCCTGTCATATATTTAACAAATATTAGCTGACTTAAGTAATGTGAATGTGAAGGAAAGAAGGATTATATGAATGACAGAAATTAACAAGGGATGCTAGGACATTGCACAAAAGAATTCTATGAAACATGAAATTTGTTTTAAAAATCCATGGAAAAATTGTTTTGAATCTTCGTTTTAATATAAAAACACTTCTAAAATTATTTTAAAAATGAAAAAAAAAAAGGTTTTCTATTTCAAATTATTAAGTAAAATTAAGTAGAATGAGAGTTCCAGAAAGAAATGCCATGCTGTTCTTGTAGCTTTGAAGACCTCCTGGCCCACCTCCGGTTACTCTCAGAGCAACACTGGTTTGAGATGCATGACCCTGTGGCTAGTGGAATCATTTCTCTCTGTCCAAATTTGGTTTCTCTTCTGAGTGCATTATATTGTTTATTTCCCATATACTTGATTGGTTCTTGTTTTAAAGCCTTCATTGGTAATCATAGATAGTGGCGGTGGTCTTCATGTGAGATTTTTAGGAAGGCTAGACATTGCTGCAGCTCTCTTTCTTTGTTGGTGCCTGCCCTCTTACCACTCTGTTCTTCTATTCGGCTATACTGCTGCCTGTGTTTTCTCTGTAGTCTCCCTCTCTCTCTGTGTACATATATAAACATATATAATGGAAACTAGAGAGTGTCCATTTCATAGGATTTTTTTTTTTGTAAGTCATTTTGGTTAGTCCTCCATGTCTAGTGACCCATTGGAATCTTGTCAAAGAAATCTGCTTAGGTTAAACTTCCAAGGCAAGATTGCCGTGTCTTTTCTTTTGAACCAGAGTACTAGATTTGTAAAGCCTTAGAAGGGACTTGAAGGCAGAGCTTCCAGATTTTGTTGATGTTCTTTGTTTCCTTATAATATACATTTTCTCACCCTATATATCATGGACTTTGACATCAGAGAGCCATGGATTTGCATCCTGGCTTGAATGCTGACTAGCTATATAATCTTGGTCAAGTTACATAAACTCTTTGAGCCCAAATATTTTCATCAGTAAAATGTGGATAAGGGCACTTATACAACAAGGTAACATATGAGGATACCTGGTACATGGTAGATGTTCAGTAAATTTTAACTAGTATCCCATAATGAAATTGGGACAAATATTAGCCAGGTGACTTTACTATTCACACATAGCAAGGCAAGATAAAAATTGAGGGATCGTGGCTCCTTTCCAACCACTCCCATCCCATTCGTTTCTCTCAAGTCACATTACTCTTCTTGTTATTTATTACACATCAACATCATTTCCGTAATTGAATTGCTGTTTTTTGTGTCTGTCTGGCATACTTTCCCCCTAAACTCTGAATTGTTTAGGTGCTTCATTTAGGTCTTTGTTTAGATGCTACCTACCAGAATGTCCTCCCTTGACCAGCCCCTACACAATAGCCCTCCAATCCAGTCTGTCTTTAACACTTACTCTGCCTTATTTTTCCCTATAGTATTTATTCACATCTAAATTTATATATGGATATGTTTACTTTTACTCACCTTTGCTATTGTTGTTGTTGTTTATTTTTGTTTCCCTTAGGACAAGATAATGTGCTCCATGAAGGCAAGGACTTGTTTCTCTTTTTACTACATTATTCCCAATCAATCAAAACAGGACCTGGTAGAAAATAGGAATCTAATTCAATTTGTTATGTGAATAAAATATTTTATGGAATGAATGAATGAGGTTTATTCAATATGCCATGACAGTTGGGGTAGAAGGGAGACAAATTGTGCCAGGAACCTCACTTCCTACAAGGCTCCTAAGCCCTTCAAAATGTTCTGATCTAACTATGGATCGTGTTTAGTACATGAAAGTACCTACATTATAGTGTCTAAATGTGAGGATATTTATATAGAAATGAATTTCTATTTAAATTTCCTATTTTTTAGTAGATTATTAAAAAAGTATTTTCAATAACTTGGGAGCTGAAACTAATGTCTATAAATCAGTCAAATGTGGTTTTTTGAAAAAGAATATAGCAGAATTTCAATTTAAAAAATTCTGTTGTGCCTTTCAAGGAAAGAAAAAAAAAACTTTCAATGAAAAATACTCAGATAGTGGCAATAGTAGCACCAAGATGAAGCTCCCTACACATCTGCAGACTTCTTCAGCATTTAAGCAATTCATTAGTTGCAATTGGTGACCCAGGCAGGTAGCTTTGCTCCAGATTGTTTTTGGGAGGTCGAATCTCCACCATAGATGACCTTGTTCCAAGGTTGATAATGGTCTCTTAATGACTCTTTAGGCCTTTTTCAAAGTTCTGGGAGTTCATTGGGTCATTGTGCCAGGTGATTTTATTAATTGGGAATTATCTGGAAGGATTGTTAATAGTACAAGCCATCACTGACTCTTTCAGATGACACAAGGAGTGTTTCTTTTTTCTTTTTTTTTCCTGTTTGGCTTTGACCTTAACTGCAGGTTGGCTTGTTAATGTCTTGAGTTGCAGTTTTAGAAGTAGTTTTTAATTGACACGGATGAGTGGGGCGGTGGGATATGGTGCAAATAAGCCCTCCATTAGAGCCTACACCATACTTCTACAACGTGCTAAGCAGGATGGAAATTTGTCAGCCGTCTGCTGGAATGATGGAGCTGCTTACAACCACTTCCAAGCTACTCAGGACAAGGGAAACAGATAAAACAGGTTCTTCCTGAACAGCAAGAGTATAAACATTATGGGCAGTTCCTTTGATGAAGATAGGTTTGCATAATTATATTTGGAAAGGCCTAAGTTTGAATCATGAAAGATGAGAAAGGCAGATTTCATAAGCCACTGTATAACTCTGGTTTCAAATTGTAGCTCGAAAATTTGATATTTTTATGACATTGGGAAAATCACTTATAATCTTTCCATGCCTCCATTTCTTCATCTGTAAAATGAGAACAATAATAACATCTACTTTGGAGAGCTGTTGTAAGGATTAAATAAGTGGCTATATGTAGAATATTTAGAATAGCATATCACTAAATTGAATTAATTATCTATTGCTTCTTAACAAATTACCTCAAAACTCAGTGTCTTGAAATAATGATATACATATATTTTAATCTCACAGTGCCTGAAGGTCAGGAGTTTAAGTTCAGAATTTTTAGCTCAGGACATCTCAAGAGGTAGCCATCAAGATGGCAGCTGAGGCTGCAGTCATCTGAAGGTTTGACTGGGGCTGGAAAATCCACTTTCATTATGGCTCACACACATGGATGACAAGTTGGTGTTGGCTGTTGGCAGGAGGCCTCAGTACCCCGTTATGTGGCTCTCTTCCCAGGGCTGCTTAAATGCCTTTACATAATGGCAGCCGGGTTTCTTTAGAATGAAAGGATGCAAGAAAGAAGTGACAATGCCATTTATGATCTAGCCTCAGAATCACATCACTACTTCCACCACACTCTGTTGACAGACCAAAGTTAATACAGTGTGATAGGGGAGTACATAAGGACATGAATACCAGGAGGCAAGGATCTTTGGGGGTCGTCTTGGAGACTGACTACTCTAAAAGTGTTGGCTATTATAATGATATATTTTTTCTGTCAGCTAAAAATAATCAATTCAGTTTAGTTAGAACATAGAACGTGAAGCAGAGATGGGGCTGGAGAGGTAGGTATGGGTCAGATCCCTGAGAATCTTGTGAGTTATGTCAAGGAGTTTAGACTCAGGCTAAGGGCAATGGGAAACCATTTAGGAGTTTTTAGCTGGAGGGTAAAGATTAAATTTGCTTTCTGTCAAGGTTTAAGACTTGCACTCTGACTGCTATGTAAGGAATAGACTAAAAACCATAGGCAATTCTGATAGTTTGGAATGGAGAGAAATAGAAAGTATTGAGAGAAATGTAGGTGGCAGATTGCAGTCAGACTTCAGTGATTGAGTGGATGTGGGGCATAAACTGAAGGATGATAATGGTTCTCAGAATTCTTACTTGGCAGTTGGGGTATAAGAAGGCTGTGAATGAAGCATAAAAACAGGTGTGAATGTAAAAGATGAATATTTTAGCTTAGATACTGTTAGGTTTGAGCAGAAATGGAGAGAGGTCTAAATGGAAAGGTATTCTGTCAACACGAATAATCAGGTTTACAAATACATCTCTTCAACAGTTTCTTTACCAAGAATAGCCTCCAAGCCTAACTAATAAAATTCAACTTGTCAATGATACCAAAGTCTTTGCAAAACTGAAATATGAATCTTTTTTCCCCTGGTTTTGGAAAGTGTTTTGGATGTCTACCCTTTTCATGGCTTCTGGTTCCAGTAAGTTGGACATCCATTTAATCCTTAAGCCTCGAGGTGACTCCCCAAGGAGACCTACATTAAAAGAAACATGCCTTACCTCGAACCCTGTGGCCCTCAAGACAAGGTCAGGGCCCCATCATGAGGAATCAAGAAGGGTAGGACACGGCTGGTGACTTCTTCTGTGCCAGGGAGGTCATGGGGGCAAGTTGCCCCCACCATCTGGCTGAGGCCTCAGCAGGGTGGAAATGAGGCATCTCACAGCTGGGGCAATGAGACAGCCAAGCAAGTGATCTTGCTGCGTGGACAGAATGTGTGAAAGATTTCACTGGTGCATCTCTCTGACAGCTCCTGGCATTAAAAGACACAGTGTGCTATACTCAGCTATTTTTTAAAAAAATTTCAGTTGTTGGCATTCTTAGTTTTCCCCAACAGGACACCATTCCCCTGCTGTAGAGGTGAAGAGAAACTTCACCCCTCTGTTCTTGAGACCTGAGAGAACTGCTTCTTAGGTGAAGATTTCAATGGTATAGCTGGATGGCTTCTCAGAGGGCATATAACAAGAGCCACACACCATAAATCCTTCCTGGATATAAATAAATATAGAAAAGAACTAGGCTTCAATGGGTTTCTAGGAACAACCAACCAATTGACCAAGTATTTATTGACAGGCTATGTGCCTAGCAATGCTCTATGGACTCTTGACGGTGATGAGAGGAATGCATGAAAAATACAAGGAATGAGCCTGCTTCTTATTTGATTATTAATACTATCTATACTATCACTAAATAGATTTCTGTTTGGCTCTTTCTATTATTGCTGTTATTACTACTACCATAGCTGCAGCTTCCTCAATCACTACCACCATCATCACCACCACAATTACTCACATTACTGTTCTCATAAAATTTTTCAAAGGATTAATGAATGTTCAATAAATGGTAATGATTATTATTTCTACTATGATCATGACAGTAATGACAAGTACTACTATATTTGTTTTACTAATTATTGCTGCTTATTTAGTATTTTCTATATGACATCCATCACACCCAGGCTTTTATATGCATTTTCCTTATTTAATTGTCACTTTTACTCTGTGACTTTGGTTATATTAACATTCTCACTTTGCAGATGAGAAAATTCTAGCAGACAAAACTGAACATCTTGCACAAGTAGTTAAGGCAAGGAGCCCAGTCCCTGGAACGTTCAAGGTGTTCAGTAAATATTTGCCAATTGACTGACTAATTTTGAAGCTTCTACTTTATTATCTAGGCTTCTAGATAAAATGGTAGCCTTGCAGCCAGAATTGTTCCATGGACATTTTATTCGGCCTTCACAAACTTGTTTTTTAACGTAAATCAGGGGACATCATTTTAAATTGAGAAAATTCATAACACACATACACACACGATATGAATTTATGACTTCCTTGGAAAAAAATTAAATGAATAAGAAGTGGCCACCCTGGTCCCCTCTTTTGTCCCGGAAATAAGTGCCCGGTGCTGAGAAGCAGCACTCCCTGGGTGGCCACAGTATTTGCCCATCCTGCGTCACCTGCTCAAAGCCTATAATCATTTCAGCTGAGGCCTCTGAAGAGACGCACTGAAGTTACACATGTAGGGCCTCACAGATTTAATTAGGAGGCAATGACTCAGAAATGAAGCAGCCAGAGAATACAGATTGGGGCAGGATGCAATAGTGTTAGGCTGTGGTGTAGACAATCAGAGATATAGAAACTTGAGAATGGAGGTAGACCTATGTCCTGGGGGAAGCAGGGACAATTCGCTGGCAGCACTTGAACTTAAGTCGTGATTAAAGAATAGGTAGCCTTTGTAAAGGCAGAGAGGAGAAGAAAACACCGACTGTTCTGTGTGATATCTATAAATAACAAAATACACAACATAGCAGTGTCTCCATAAGTTAAAGGTACAGTAACTTTTAGCAAAGGCACTGAATTGAGGCTTAGTATTCACTAGTATTGTATTGATTTCTTTATTTTTGGTGAGAAATATTAGCCCTGAGCTAACATCTGTTGCCAATCCTCTTCTTTTTGCTGAGGAAGATTGGCCCTGGGCTAATATCCGTGCCCATCTTCCTCTACTTTATATATGGGACGCCTGCCACAGCATGGCTTGATAAGCAATGCGTAGGTCCGTGCCTGGGATCTGAACCTGTGAACTCCAGGCCGCTGATGCAGAGCATGCAAATTTAACCACTATGCTACTGGGCCAGCCCCCCTATTGATTTTTTAAACTCTTGAAATGGCCTGAAAGTAGGAAGGTGAAGCTAAGGCCCAAGTCCCTGGAGATTCTCTGGGTCTAATTAACACTGGAGAGATTCTGAGAGAATCCCTGTGGTACCACCTCCGGCCTCGCAGAACTGACTGCACTCACTGGGCCAAACCCTTCCCTTTTCCTCTCCCTTCTGGTTCCTGATGTTCCAGAGGGAGAGGCTGGCAGCAACATGAACACTGGGAAGTCCAAGGACCACACCAATTATGATCAGCTCCATACATGCGAGATGGGCACAAAAACTCCCAGATCTCCCAGACAGCAGTCTCTCTGGGCATTCCGTGTCAAGGCCAAGATTGTCCAGCCCTAACCTCCCAAGGTCACAGACGCCCTAAATTTGCCAACCTCACTAGCCTCATGGTTGTTGAGGTTAGAGGTACCAATGCTGAGTCTACTGTTTTAAGTTTGTTCCTACCAGTCAGAGTGTTTTCTTCCTCTGCACTACACCAGTGCAGTGTGACAAATATAAGATGCCGAGTAAAATATGTATTCTGGCATCAAATAGACTTGTATTTGAGTCCTTTGCATGATCTTGGGCTCATTTCCTAACCATCTAATTCTTGGTTTCCTCGTCTGTAAAATGTGGAAAATAGTTGTTATGAGAGTTAAATTAGATCAGGCATGGAAAGCTTCCAGAGCAGTGCCTAGCACATACTGAGCACTCGAAATTCATTATTTCCCTATCGTTTTTGTTATCATTGTCACAGGATGCAATACGAGGCAAAAGAAAAATAAGAAGTAACATGTGAGTTCCATTAGAATTTGACAAAAGAGCGCACTTTCTAGTGGATAATTACAATTTGGAGGTATGGATGAGCGGTCCAAGGAGACTCAATGTCAGAGGCAAGGAAAGAAGTCTCATCTGTGCCTTCTACAGAGGGTGAGAGGTAACATTCCGTTCTATGCTTCAGTGAGTCACAGGTAAAAGCACGAGTGACAAGTGCAAATGGTTTGCTCAGCACCTGGAAAGCACAGGGTGTGAACTTGTTCCACAGCTAGGTGCAGGCTCCTAGGGGTGAACAGAAGTGTGAATGAAACAAGAGACGGATGAATTCAGTGGCGGCAGGAGCAATGGAAGGCTAATTGCATTTCCAGAGGAATTGAATTCCGACTGCCTTCTTTCTGCTTGTCCACACTGAGAGCATCAGGCTGTTTCATGTGCTCCCCAGGGGCTCCTGGTGGCAGGTAGCACTCTGAGTCATCCAGCATCACGTGGCACTTGTATTAGCCCCGTAATCATTTCCAACACAGTGCCTTGTTAAATCAGCCTGGCAGAATCTGGATGCTTTGAATCATGGTAGAATCACAGAGACTACTGAAAGGCTTGGGCTATTCATCAAAAACGGGCTTCATTAGCAAATGGAAAGTTAAGCAATAGGGAAAACAAGAGATTCCTTCCCAGGCTTTACTCCTTAACAGTCTGATGATGACTGAAGTCACCACAGATCCTTGAATGTTTGCATGATTTACAATCCTGGCAAGTGGTTTATTTTGTATGATTGTTGGAGGAGCAAGGGACAAAGGGAGAAGGGAGAAAAAAAGCTTCAGATTTTTCTTTTCTTGTCTTTATTTTACAAATCCAAACCACCCCTGTCCCTGTTTTTGACAGTCTGCAGTAGCAGAATTCATCACAATGATGGTATCAAAAGTAAGTGGTTTTCCTTGTGCTGTCACAATAATAGGTTTCACCTGCATCATTGTGACTCATTAAACTTTCAAGATGAAAGGAGACTGAGCAATCAAATAGTCTATCCTTTCATTTTCCTGATGAAGAAACAGAAGCCCAGGAAGGTTAGGTGGGATTTGTAAAGCCACAGAGCCCTGTTGACATATACTGTTTCTATCTCCTTCCTAATAGGATAATAACACCTTAGTTTTCATTTTAGGAAATAGTCTTCCCAATTCTCAGTATGTACATTTCAGGTAAGGCTGACCAGAACATCCCTGGCCCTGCCAACAAACTCCAAGGTCCAATAGTTGGCATAGAACCTAGATTTGGCCAATTAGTGATTGAATTGGATGTGTGCCAGTGACCCCAGCCAGGCTGATGACCTGTAGTTCCTGGAGTTGACTTAGAGCTATTAGAAAAGTGAAGCTCTCTTTCCCAGTGGGGCTGCTGAGATGGTAGCGTATGATCCTAGAACTGCTAGAGACTATTTGCTAACAAAAAGGAAGAACCTACCTACTAATGAAGCCAATACAGCAGTCAACAGAGCGGAAAAATTAAGAAACACCCATTTCTGATGACATTGTTGAGACCCTGGATTGACTTCCTGGAATTTTCAGTAGCCTGAGACAGTATCTTTTTTTTTTTTTTTTTTTTAATTTAAGCCATTGTGAGTTAGATTTCTTCATCTGTAAACCAAAAAACCTAATTGCATTAGAGCTGGCTAAATAACCTATCCTCTGAGGCCTGGTCCAGGGCTCTCTCTATTTTCTCATGAAGAATAAAGAAAAGAATAAACAATGAGAGTTACCCAAGAGCATTAATGAGTTCAACTACTTTAATTATGACCAAAAGACTGAACTTGTAGAATCTTAATCAGAGATGTCCCTAATAGACTTAGAGGCATTAGCAAGGACATGATGCTTTGCTGTAATCCCAACCAAAAGAGATCAGGTGTGTAAATGCAGCTTTTCAATTTGGCTCTGCCTCATTAATGTGACCTTGAATATGGTGTTTGTCTTCTCTTGCGTTCTGGATATCTACTTCTGCATAACAAACCACCAAAAAGTGGCTTTAAAACAATAATAATCACTTATTTTGCTCTCAGATCTGGAGGGTTGATGGAGCTCAGGTAAGCTTGGGAAGGAACTCTTCTGTGGTTGCAGGCAGATGTTGGTTGATTGGGTGATCTGCTTTACTCAGTCTACGGATTTTAATGTTAGTCTCATCCAGAAACATCCTCACAGGCACACCTGGAATAATGTTTGACCAAATATCTGGGCACCCTGTGACGTGCCATGTTGACGCATAGGATTAACCACCACGTAGAGTAAAATGTAATGGCACACAGGAACCCATTGGAATCAACCACTATACCGGATTCACCACTATGGACTTTGAGAGTTTCTGAAAGTCTAAATGGTTTGAACAACTGAACACCTGCCATCTGTATAAAGTTTTATTGTTGTTGTTCACTCTCCTCTAATGTTAGTGAGCACAAGAATACTGAATAAAGTTATGTGCGTGTACTGAAAATATATATACTGTCCTTAATAGGGCACTTAAAGTATTTTTTACATTATGAATATATAAAATTTCAAATATATACAAAGATAGAGAGAATAGTATAACAAATACCTTCATATCCATTACCCAGCTTCAATCATTATCAATATTTTTTCAATCTGCTGTATTACTTTAGATCAAATCCCAGGCATCATGTCTTTTTGTGCATAAGCCCTCCAGGGTGCATCTCTAACTCATAAAGGGAATTTTTTCCCCCTACACAGCCACCATTCCCCTATCACATCTATTTATAATAAATCCTTAATATCATTTAATATTAAGAGGGTTTAAAAGTGATTTTGATTATACATGGCTTTTATCTCATCTTAGTTAATCATCTTGCCTAATACCCAGGTGTGTACGAGATGATCAAAATCTAGTAAGGAAATAATATGGTAAGGAGTAATATGGATGAAAGCACTAGATAGGAAAATAATATGACCGTAGAGAGTTACATGTTATGCTGTGTGGTAGAGACTAGAAGCATTTGAAGCATTCAGAGAAGGGAGAAATCTGAGTGGGCTGTCTTGGTGGGTACAGAAGTGTCCTCTGTCCTGTCAACCTGTCACACACAGCTCTTGCTGCACTCCCTGATAGCGGGAGCAGCGATGATCGCATCTACCGCGGAATCCTAGAAAATGATGGCTCCTTTTTCATTGTGAGAGTGATGGTGCTTTACAGATGAAATAAGGTGCCTGCCAAAGAAAATAGGATTTTTGCCTCTAATTGAAACAGCTTAATAGCACAAGGGATAGTGCACAAAACTTTTTAAAATTCTTGGCTGATGCAAACTTGCTGCTGGGTCTCTGCCAGCCCACCGCACCTGCAGCATTTCCCCACTAATATTTCAAAGTGTCAGCTTAAGTGGCCCGAGAGCCTCCTGCAGAACTATGGTAATTGCCGAGATATGCCTAGACCAGCTGAGATAATAGGGCACCAAGAAGCACAGAAAAATGTCAACAGCTGGGGTTCATGCTACTAATTTAAACTTCAAGGAATGACAAATCCCACCAAGAGCTAATCTGGAATTATATAATTACCAGTTCTTTTATTTATTTTTGAATTCATGTGTTCAGTCACTAAATATACAGCAAATATGTATCAAAGATATGGACACCTTCTCTGCCTGTACCTATGGTGGGCATCACGAGTGCTGCCCTCTCTCGGTGAGGCTGACCAGAAACACTGTATCCTTCTAACACCAAGCTCCAGGCAGCAGCAACTGAGCATAGTTAGCAGGTGATACAAAATCCACTTCCTTTTTCTAGCATGTTTGATTCTTGTTTATTCTCTCTGGGACAGGGAAGCAAACAACAACATACTGACCACTTGATGTGGCTGTGCTGTCTCATTTTAACAAACTAACAACAGCACAAAGCTCTGATCAGGGCAGAGACCATACCTGCCTCATTCACCACTATATTTTTAGAACCAAGCATAGTGCCAGGAATAAGGAAGCTGCTAAAAAAAATGTATTTAAAAATTCAATGAGTAATTGAACAAAAGAAGTAGCACATGTGCCACCTATCAGATATCTAGATTAATGTGTATGCAAAATAAGAATAACAATAGCAATGATAATAGATGATAATTAATATGGCAGCTGGTACTGAATGATTTCTCTTTGCCAGGCACTGTGCTAAAGTGTTTTCATGAACAGTCTCTCACTTCTGACTCACAACAGCCTTCAGTGATAGGTTGTGTTATTTGCTCCATGTTTCCAATGGGGAAACTGAGGCTTGGAGAAGTTAAGCAAATTGCCCAAAGAGCCGCTAGGCAACTTGAGTTCACTGTCTGCATTCGTTTTTCTTTTTTTTTAGAGGCAGGGAGGAAGACTCGCCCTGAGTTAGCATCTGTTGCCAACCTTCCTCTTTTTTTTGCTTGAGGAAGATTAGCCCTGAGCTAACTTCTGTGCCAATCTTCCTCCACTTTGTATGTGGGTCGCCGTCACAGCATGGCTGACGAGTGGTGTAGGTCTGCGCCCATGATCCAAAACCATGAACCCCGGGCCACTGAAGCGGAGCACACCAAACTTAACCACTACGCTGTGGGGCCGGCCCCCACTGTCTGCATTCTTATCCTATCCACTGCAGCGTGCTGACTCTCGTGCTTGGTATCTTTATAAAATATATCTTACATGGTCATTTTTTCCTGGGTTTAAGAACATTCAATGTGATTTCACTACTTATATTTTAAATTCAGGGGAAAAGTAGAGGATTACGACAAGGAAAGATAGCAGATATATGCCAGGAAGAAGCTTCAGAGAAACTGGGATCAGCACGGGAAAGGACGACCCTGGCAAGTAGTGTTCCTTAAGGGTATGTCAGGTACCAAGACATGAGTGGAGATGTGAGAGAGTGGCAAAAGCATATGACCAGAAACAGAGCTGCAAAGGAGAATGGATTAGTGCTTTAAGGGAGCTAGTTCCAGAAATAACTTGCTACGTAACGGCAGAGCTTCATTTTACGGCCATGTCTTCAAGGGCCCTCTGTGTTTTGCTTGAATTACTAACCACAGATAGAAATACAGTTCTGCAAGGGTGGGGTTTCTGCAAGTTTAAACTCAATATGATCCTGGGATTTCAGATCTTTTAGTAAGTTTAGTTGAACAGTTTTAACACTAGCTGTGTGTTTCTGTTCGTATTTGAAAACACACACTGTATGCATGTATGTATACAAATGTGTATAAGCATATACATGTATAAACATATATTATTGTGTATACCATACAATACATATATTATAAAAATAAAAATTAGGCATGTTTCCTTGGCAGGACCTGGCTACAATTATAAAAGAAGAAGTTTTTTAATGCTTTCATTAATATATTTGAATTTAGGAGATACTAAGTGAGTTTTGTTATTGAAAATACAGTAATAATCAAGACTGTTTTCCTTTTTTCAATTAGTTGCCATTGAATGATGATGTAATGGCATATCTTACCAGAGATTGTTAATTCGCCTACCTACTTATCAATCTACCTACCTACGTTGCTTTTGGTGAAAAAACGTCCCAAATCCTTTCTTTTTTTTTTTTTTTTTGTGAGGAAGATCAGCCCTGAGCTAACATCCATGCCAATCCTCCTCTTTTTGCTGAGGAAGACTGGCCTTGGGCTAACATCTGTGCCTATCTTCCTCCACTTTATATGGGACACCGCCACAGCATGGCCTGACAAGCGGTGCGTGGGTGCACACCCGGGATCTGAACCTGGGCCGCCAGCAGTGGAGCACGCGCACTTAACTGCACGACACGGGGCTGGCCTGCAACTCCTTTCTATACAGTTGTATACAAGTGGTTACATTGGAGAGATGGATCCTGTACAGTCTCTTTTAATTATACATACCTTACACAAATTAACCTTTCTGCCTATGGAAAACATTTTATAAGACTTTTAGCCTAGTGAAGATTGTCAAAAGTTATCCCTCCTGTTGATATTCGGAGCTGTGGCATAAGGATCCCACAGACCTTCTGGAAGGAAAGGGGTTTATACATAAGTGATGCTGCCCCCAATCAGGTTGGGCCAGGGTGGTTCTGGCCAAGCCCCAATGATAGTGAAAGATAATGGGATTGCTCAGATAAACTTATCTTGAGGAAGGAGAGCTGTCTATGCCAGTGGAGGGGGATAAATATAAGAACTTGATGTTTTGACAGGAACGACTGGCTTGAGCACAGCCTGTGACTAGTTCTGGAAAAAACTAACTATCCAGCAGTGGTTGTATACTGAGGAGAAATGGCTGGGCTTTAGGGTATAAATCAAAAGGAACATCCAACATGGGACACAAGCAAAGCCTGGGAATGAACTTGGTCCAGTAAAATAAGGGCTTACTAATTGAATAAGTAAATAGCGCCCACTGAAAATTTCAGTGTTTTAGTGATGCCTTGTCACAGACAAGAGTAAGGTTATCCATTCTACTCTTCTCTTCGTGAATATATGGGTTCCTTCTAGCTCTTGGCTATTACAAATAATGCTAACACATTAAATTACAAACAATGCTAGCACAAATAAGTGCACAAAGTGTGATCCACAGATGTAGACTAGACGTCTACCCATGAGTATAATTGCTCGGGCATGGCATTAGTTTTTTTTGTTTTTTGTTTTTTTGGTGAGAAAGATTAGCCCTGAGCTAACATCCATTGCCAATCTTTCTCTTTTTCTGAGGAAGATTAGGTCTGAGCTAACATTTGTGCCCATCTTGCTCTACTTTATATGGATGCCTGCCACAGCACGGCTTGATGACCGGTGGGTAGGTCCACGCCCAGGATCCGAAACTGCAAACCCCGGGCTGCCGAAGCGGAGCGCATGAACTTAACCACTAGGCCACCTGGCCGTCCCTTAGATTAGATTTTTATTCTTGCATTAAAATACCCCCAGAACTTAGTGGCTTAAAACAACAAAAATTTATTGTTGCAGTTTCTTTGGGTCAGGAATCTGTGTGCACCTTAGCTGGGTAGTTCTGGCTCAGGGTTACCTTAATTGCAGGTTACCTGCAATTAAGCTTTCCGTTGGAGGTGTGGTCTCATCTGAAGTCTGGATCGGAGAAGGATCTGCTTCCAATCTTACTCACATGGCGATTGGCAGGTTGTTGGACTGAGACCTTCAGTTCCTCACTGGACACTGGATGGAGATCTCGATCAGTCTCTTGACATGTTGGCTTCCCTATAAAGCAGCTGAAAATATGGCAGCTGGCTTCCATCAGAGCGAGCAAGGGAGAAAGGGCAAGAGAGAATGAGAAAGATGAAAACCAGAGTATCTAAAAAAGATTAATTAAACTTTTAATTTTGACATAATTGTAGATTCACATGCAGTTGTAAGAGCGATCTCATGCAACTTTTACCTAGTTCCTGCCAATGGAACATCTTGTAAGACTATGTAGTACAATATCAAACCAGGATATTGACACTGATACAGTCAAGATATAGAACATTTCCATCACCACAAAGATCCCTCATGTTGCCCTTGATATAGGCACATCTACTTCCTTCACACCCACATCCCCTCCTTAATCCCTGGCAACTACTGCTCTCTTTCCTATTTCTGTAATTTTTTCATTTTGAGAAACTTACATATACGGAATTATATAGTATACAAGCTTTTGGTATTGGCTTTTTTCATTCAGCATAATTCTCTAGATATTCATTCAGGTTGTTGCATGTATTAAGTTTGTTGCTTTTTATTGCTGAGTAGCATTCTGTGGGATGAATGTACCACACTTTATTTTACCATTCATCTATTGAAGGACATTTGGCTTTGTGTAGGCTGAATAGTGGCCACTCAGTTATATCCGTGTCCTAATCCCTGGAATCTGTAAATATGTTACCTTACACAGCAAAAGATAAGATTAAGTTAAGGATCTTGAGATGGGGAGATTATCCTGGGATTTTTGGTTGGGACAAATGAAATCACAAGGATCTTTGTAAGACGGAAAAGGAAGATCAGCATCGGAGAAAAATGAGACGCAGCAATGGAAGCAGAGAGCGAGACAGAGATATAAGGATGGAGGCAGAGGTTGGAGCTACGTGGCCAACAGCCAAGAAATCCAGGCAGCAACAAAAAGTGGAAAAAGTAAGGATTCTTCTCTAAAGTTTCCAGGGGGAACCCAGACCACTGATACCTTGATTTTAGGACTTCTGACCTCCAGAACTGTAAGATGATAAATTTGTGTTGTTGTAAGCTGCTCTGCGTGTCTTATAATTAGTTACAGCAGCATTAGGGAACCAATGCAGTTTGTTTCCAGTTTTGGGCTACTGAGACTAAAGCTGCTATAAACATCCATATTCAGGTTTTCGTGTGAACATGATTTTTTTATTTCTCTGGGATGAGTGCCCAGAGGTGCAATTGCTAGTTTATGTGGTAGTTTCACATGTAGTCATTTTAAGAAACCACTTGACTGTTTTCCAGAGTGGCTATGCCGTTTTGCACCCCTCAGCAGTATATGAGTCGTTCAACTTCTCTGCATCCTTTCCAGTACTTGGTGGTTGCTATTTTTTATTTTAGCCATTCTGATAGGTGTGCCGTGATATCCCATTGTGGTTTTCATCTGCATTTCTCTGATGGGTAATGACGTTGAACATCTTTTCAAATGTGTATTTGTTGTCTGTGTCACATCCGTAATGAAATGTCTCTTTGTATCTTTTCCTCATTTTCTTTCTGAATTGAGTTTTTTTCTTCTTTTTACTATTTTGTTTTGAGAGTTCTTTTTATATATACATTGAAATTGAAGTAAGGAATTTTCTCTTATTGCTTTCAAGATTTTTTTCTTTTTCTTAAGTTTTCTGAAGTTTGATTATAATGTGTCTTCACATGGATTTTTTTACATTTATCTTGTTCGAGGTGTGTTCAGTTTCTTGAATCTCTAGGTTAATGTCTTTTGTCCAAATTTGGGGAATTTTCAGGCTGAAAACTCTCATTTCTTTGAGTCCTTTTTTCAGCCCTGCCTCCTTTCTGTTCTCCTTCTGCGACTCTGATGGCACAAATGTAAGACATTTTGTTATAGTCCTACCAACCCCTGCTGCTTTGCTCATTTATTTTTTTCTCCAATATATGTTCTCTCTTTTCATTAGGCTAAGAAAATTCTATTGTTCTATCCACTGAGTTTTTTGAATTGATTATTGTATTTTTCCATTTTAAAATTTCCATCAGGTTCTTCTTTACATCTTCTATTTCTTTGCTAGAACTTTCTCATTTTTTATTTGTTTCAATCATGTTTGTAATGGCCCTTTGAAGCATTTTTATGATAGCTGCTTTAAAATCTTTGTTAGATAATTCAAACATCACTGTCATCTTGGTGTTGGCATCTTTTGATTGTCCTTTGTCTTTTTTTTATTCAGCTTGAGATCTTCTTGGCTCTTGGTATGATGAGTGATTTTTGATGGAAAGCTGGACATTTTGTGTATTGTGTTATAAGACTCTGGATCTTATTTAAGCCTTCTGTTTTATCTGGTTACTTCTGACAATGCTCCACCAGGAGAAGGAGATAGTGCCTTCTTACTGCTCCATTGGAGTAGAAATCCAGGTTCCCAACTTGGCCTCCACTGACATCTGAAGGGGAGCTCCTTATTACTAGTGGGCAGGGAGGGCTCCCCATCAGGCCTCCACTGATACCTCCCTGGCTAGGAGATATAAGAGATCCTCATTATTATTCCCCACATGGCCTCCACCGACACCACAGAGAGTGGTGTGGCCTCATTACCTCTGGTCCACGGTGAAAACTCTGACTCTCCTCTAATCCTCGTCTGACAGCACCCTGGTGGAGAGAGGAGAGGTGCCTCGTTACTCCTTGGGAGTGGAAGTCCACACTCCCCTCATGGTTTCCCCTGACACTGCAGGGTGGGGCTTTGTCACCACCCAGTGGGAATGAGAGTCCTGGCCTTGTCTGCCACCACCCCAGTGGGGAGGTTGGGGTGACTTCTTACAGCCTGCCCGGGGCAGAAGTCCAGCCCCCATACTCAGGATTTGCTTGTGGGGGTGAGGCCACCGTTTTTCTGTGGTATCTGACTGCAGTAGAGCAGTTGTTATCGAAAAGTTTCCTGCTTGCTAGGCTGCCCTTGTTTTCGCCTGGAGAGATCAGGCTTCTTGGTCTGTGCCTCGGCATTTCTGGGTTGCTGGCTCTTCAGCATCAAGTTGGAGATATGTGAGGCAAAAAGAAAACCCAGAGAACTCATGACCATGTTGTTTCTCGGGTCCTGAGGTCCCTAGCTGGTCTGTCTTCTTTTCTCTCCACATTCCAGAATCTTCCTATGTTTGATTTATAAATAGTTTCCTGGGTTTTTAATTGTACTCCATCTTCCCAGAAGGAGAAGTCCCAGACTTTTTTTGTAATCTAATATTGGAAGTGACATTCTATCAGTTCTGTTCTATTTTATTCCTTAGAAGCAAGTCATAAATTACAGCTCACATTCAAAGGGGCGGTTTTACACAATTATTCAACGGCATGAATTCCCGGATGTGAGGGTCATTGAGCACAATCTCAGAGGTTGTCTATCACAGATTGGCATGTGTTCAGCTGGATGGATACTGCCCAGTAGTTTTCCCAAAGTTTTGTGCTAATTTGCATTTTCACTGGCAATATATAAGGGTTCTAATCGATGCATTGCCTCACCATTACTTAGCTGTTTTTAATCTTTTGAAGATTTTAACTATTTTGATAGAAGTAGTTGATTCTCATTGCTATTTTAATTTGCATTTCCCTGATGTGTGATACAGTTTATTGTCCATTTGCTTGCCCCTTGCTCTTTTGTGAACTTCTTATTCAAGTCTTTTGCTTATGTTCTTTTAGATTGTTTGTATATATGTGTATACACACCTACTTTACACATGAGTATTTTGTCAGCTATGTGTATTACAAATATTCTTTCCCACTCTGTGGAATACCTTTTTAAAAAATTAATTGATTTAATTTTTTAGAACAGTTTTAGAGAAATATTGAGCAGATAATATGGAGAGTTCCCATATAACCCCCTTTCTCACACACTGTTTCCCCTATTATTAATATCTTGTATAAGTGTGGTGCAATTGTTATAATTAATGAACAAATATTGATACATTATTATTAAATAAAGTCCATACTTTACATTAGCATTCACTCTTTGTGTTATGCAATTCTGTGGGTTTTGACATATGCATAATGTTAGGTATCCACCATTATAGTATCACACAGAAAGTTTCGTTGGCTTAGATATTCCTTGTTCTCCACCTAATGTCTCTATAGTTTTATCTTTCTCAGAACATCATATAGTTGAAATCATGCAGGATGTAGCCTTTTAGTTTGGCTTCTTCAGTTAGTAATATGCATATAAGTTTCCTTCATGTCTATTCATGACTTGATGACTTATTTCTTTTTAATCACTGAATAATGTTCCATTATATGGATGTATGACAGTTTGTTTATTCATTCACCTATTGAAGGACATCTAGGTTGCTTTGAGTTTTTGATAATTATGAATAAAGTTCCTGTAAAAATTTATCTGGAGATATTTGTGTGGACATAAGTTTTTAACTTGATTGAATAAATACGTAGGGGCACAATTGCTGGGTGATATGGTAAGACTGTGTTTAGCTTTGTAAGAGTCTGCAAAACTGGCTTCCAAGGTGACTGTACCATTTTGCACTCCAACCAACAATGAATGGGAGTTCTTTTTGGGCTGAATCTTTGTCAGCATTTGGGATTGTCAGGTTGTTTTTGTTTTTGGATTTTAGCCATTCTAAGAAGTGGGTCGTGATATCTCATTGTTGTTTTAATTTGCAATTCCATAATGACTTATTATGTTGATTGTCTTTTTATATATTGGTTTGCCCTTTGTATATCTTTAGGGAGGTGTCTGTTCAAATCTTTTCCCCATTTTTTAATTGGGGTGTTTGTTTTCTTATTGTTGAGTTTTAAGAGTTCTTTATATATTTTAGATGCAAGTCCTTTATCAGATAGTGTTTTGAAAATATTTTCTCCCAGTCTGTGTCTTTTCTTTTCATTTTCTTAAAAGTGTCTTTTGCAAAGCAGACCTTAATTTTAATGACATTCAACTTATCAATTTTTTCTCTCAGGGATCATGCCTTTAGTGTTGTATCTAAAAACTTATCGCTAAACCCAAAGTCACTTAGATTTTCTCCTATGATATCTAGTACAAATTTTATAGTTTTGTGTCTTACATTTAGATCTATAAGCTGCTTTGAGTTATTTTTTGTGGAAGATCTGTGTCTAGATTCCTTTTTTTTTTTTTTCCCGCATGTGGGTGTCCAACTGTTCTAGCACCTTTGTTGACAAGACTGACTTTTTCCATTGAATTGCTTTTTCTCCTTTGTCAAAAATCAGTTGACTATATTTGTGTGGGTATATTTTTGGGCTTTCTGTTCTGTTCCTTTGATCTATTTTTCTATTCTTTTGCCAATGCCATATTGCCTTAATTACTGTAGCTTTATGGTAAATCTTGAAATTGGGTAGTGTTCTTCTTCAGTATTATATTGGCTATACCGAGTTTTTTGCCTTTTCATATAAGCATTAGAATCAGTTTGTCTATATCCACAAAATAACTAGCTGGTATTTTGCTTGGGTTTGCATTGAATTATTTATCAACTTGGGAAGAATTGACATCTTAACAGTATTGAATTTTCCTATCCAAAAACATACAATGTTTCTCCATTTATTTAGATCTTTGATTTCTTTCATCAGAGTTGTGTAGTTTTCCTCATGTAGATCCTATGCATATTTTGTTAGATTTATACCTAAGGTTTTTTTTTGGTGCTAATATAAATGTATTGTGATGTGTATTAATTTCAAATTCCAATTGTTCATTTCTGTTATACAGGAAAGTAACTGACTTTTGCATATTAACCTTGTACTCTGCAACCTTCCTATAATTGCTCGTTAGTTCCGTGAACTGTTTGTGTGGATTCTTTGGGACTTTCTACATAGATAATGGTCTCCCAGTTTCTAACTTTTCTTCTACCTTGTTGTTGTTGGGTTTCCGAAAGAACTTCTTCTTAAATTGAGTCTGTGTCTTACAGCTCTCTCAGCTATAACCCACTGTTATTATACTGGAACCCTGTGGGCACAGTTGTAAAGTATTGGGAAGAGAACTGTTCTATAATCTTATTATTAAATCTCATATTTTCAGCAGACCTGAATCCTTGAGCTGTGACCTTCTGAAGAATTTCTTAGCCTTTTTTTAAAAATCTCCCCTTCCATGGGATGGGGAGGCTAGAGGAGCCTGAATTGGTTTAATTGTCCTTCTCCTAACTCAGATAAGGCTCTAGTAAAGTAGTTTCCCTTGATGATGGGCCTTAAGTTATGGAGCTCTGGGAGTATTTCAAATGGTTACTTTTCCCCCCCTCTTGCCTGAATAAACTATGAGGGGATTTTTCTGTGACCTTTACCATTGGTAAAGGGATGCCTGGAGGTGAAACGTGAAAAGTGGGAACCTTCCTAAGACTGAGCCCCAAGGAGTTTTTAATTCTCAAGCCAGTCCACATTTGGCTTCCAGTAATTTCTCAGTTACCTTTTAAGTCTTCCTGCCAATTCCTGCGTCTGTGGCTTCTGCTCCTGATAAGCTATGGTTCTCTGTATTTGCCTATCTCATCAAGTTTTTGGGTGGCAGTTTGTCCTGTGACCTCAATTATCTGAGGATGTAAGAAAAGTTGTTGATGTCATTTTTTTCAGCTTTTTTCTTGTAACGAGGATAGGAGTAATGACTTCCAAACTCCTTACATGTCAAAGCTGAAACTGTGGTTTAACTTTTCATTCTCTTCTTTATGCCTTTGATAAAGAGATGTTGCCAATTTTAATGTAATCCAGTTTATCATCCTTTTCCTTCATGACTAATACTTTTTATGTTCTGTTTAAGTTCATGAAGATATTTTCCCCTGGCTATTTTCTAGCAAACTTCTTGATTTTATTTTTCATATTTGTATCTATAGTCTTCTCGGAATAATATGTGTATTGGAATGAGGTAAGTATGCAAGATACACTTTTATTTCCATATAAATACCCAACTTTGCCATGTTGATTTATTGAAAAAAAAACATGAAAAACTTCTTCATATTACTCTGAATTGTTACTTTTATCCGTACATATATGTGTCTATTTCTGGACTTTCTATTCCATTGTTCTATTTGTCCATTCTTAAACTGATACCACACTTTCTTAATAACTGTAGCTTTAGAGTAAGTCCATTAATGTGATAGCATAAATTCTCTCTAGCTTTGTTATACCTTTTGAAGATTACATTGAATAATTTTGACCCTTTGCATTTCTCTGTAAATGTTAAAATCAGCTTGTAGTTTTCTCCAAAAAAGACCTGCTAGAACTTTCATTGGGATTGCGGGAGAAAATTATTCATAAATTCTAATCTACATTCTTAAGGATTAACAAGGACATTGTAGGGTGAAGATGAAATTCAAGATTAGTAAATTTAAACTAGCAATGAACACACGGAATTCTAGGTTAGATGTTATGTCAGATCAATGAAGTAGAAGATAAACTTAAGAAGCTAAAAGACAAAAAGAAAAAAACACAATGAGAGGAAAAATGAGATAGATGAGAATGGATCCATGAGTTATAAAATACGTTGAAATTTCTGATCAAAAAATCAGAGCTGATGGAGAGGAATTATGGAATAAAATAAGCAGAGGAAGAAAGGCTTTCCCAAACCACTTGAAAGATTTAGTAGATAACAAATGAGTCTATAAGTAATTTGAAAAAAATGTAACAAACAAAGATATTTTTGTAAAATAATACCAAATTTCTACCCCATTCTTTTCAAGAATTATTGGATATTGAAAAAATTTCATATTATACATTCAAAGGAAACATAAATAGATCCAAAAAAAAGTAAGGATTCTATAGGCCACCTTTACTAGTCATAATACAATATAACTTAAGTGAAGAATAAATATGTAAACAAAATATCCAGCTATAAAGAAAAAAAAACCGTGCTTTTCAGCAATCCTTGGGTTCAGGAGTAAATCACAAATGTAATTATCAGCTATTAGGAAAATAATAATGATGAGAACAATATGTATATTAAAATGTTGAGTGTAGCAAAACTTGTGGTCTTAGGAAAATTTATAATCTTATACAGTTGTATTGCTATACAAGTAACAATTACAATAAATAGACTAACAATAAAAATGCCAACAAAAGCAGGAAGAAATAATGATGAAATTTAAAATTAGAAAGTAAAAAAAATGGTTAGATATGCTAAAATGGGTATGATAATTTTTAAATATTTGATGAAATGATTTAGTACAGTATAATATTATGGTTAAATATCTGTAAATCTCTCTATAAAGAAATGTAAAAATATCAGTGAAAAGGTTACTCTTCTTACATGACTTATCCCTAGAACTAAAAGAAATAACTCAAGGTATTGGAAAATGTAATGGACATTTATGGATGATGTTTAAATTATCAAACTGCAACTATTCTCCAGGACCAATTGATTTTATAGTTGCATTGTAAAATCTTTCAAAATCACATAATTCACATAAAATTCTCTAAAACATAGATAAAAGAGGAAATAAGTTTTGTGGGTGTTAATCGAGTTAAGTCACTCAAACTGAAGTGTATCATAATGTCCCAAATAAAATATTATAAATAAAACATTAAAGTTTCTCAGTAACAAACTTGCAAGGCAGGGTTTATAAGTTGCTATGGAATTTTAAATAGTAAGATTATTAGCAGAACTTTGGGACCTTTAGCAAACTGGCTGCATAGATTGTGTAAAATCATTAAATTTAAAAGAATGGTGATACCCAGTTACGTTTATTCCTCTGGTATTGAACTGTTGTTATCACTGCTCACTTCTGGATTTGACTTTCTATAATCCAAGAGTTCCTTGGTTTCTTTTTGAGTATGGCTAGTTAAATAATTGGGCAAATAATCTTTCAGGTAACTTAATGCCTTAAAAAAAAAACATGTGCAACTCCACTTGGTAAATTAAGAGTCATCAATAATATTGATTTTGATCAGACACTTCCAAGAACTGTCTCCCTGGCTTTGCTAATGGGGAGAGAACACTCGTCCCTTTGTATCAGTGGTTCTGAAAGGACTGTTTTTTCACCTTCTTCTTGATTCTTGGTTCAGCCCGCGTCACCTGTACCCTGCATGGATAACATCCCAGTCCCATTGTACTCTACACAGGGCAGACAGACTTTGTGGGACCTGAGCCTTATACAATTTTGGTATCCCTCTTTAAGAAAAAGAGCACAGGCACTGGCCCCATGGCGCAGTGGTTAAGTCTGGCGCGCTCTGCTTCAACGGACCAAGGACCGCGTATGTGTGTTTAGATCTTGGCGTGGACCTGCACCTCTCATCAAGCCATGCTGTGGTGGCAACCCACATTAAAAACAGAGGAAGATTGGCACAGATATTAGCTCAGGACTGATCTTCCTCAAAAAAAAAAAAAAGAGCACAAATGTATAAACTTAGGCACAAGAATAAACATTTATTTATGGTGATAAAATAAATCACATTGAGTTATAATTATAAAAAGCTGACAAATACTACAAACATCCCAAATAGCTTTGGCTTGTATTGGATTGGGTTTCCTAGAAATAGACCTCAAGATTAGGTTTTTCCTATAAGTGATTTAAATAAGGAATTCTCCCTAGGGAAGAGGAGAATGGCAAGGATGTGTGGGATTTCAGGCCAAGTCCCCCGAAGTATCTCTGAAACCCTGATCTCAGAGGTATCTTGGCCAGACACAGAGGGATCTGGGTTTCTATACCCAGGGCAGTCAGGAATTGGTAGAATTTCCAGGCCAGGCGCTTCTAGGTCTCCACAGCAAATGGAAGCAGTGAACAAAATGGTAAAATGGGATCTGAAGAGATGGGGGAAAGTTGTCGGGATATGCTGCTACTTGATGCCCTATATTGTAAGCTTTGTTTCTCCTCTCTTACCCAAGTATTTTTTATCAGATATCATTATATTGCAAAAACGTTCTTATCTCTGCACCAGATAAGATGGCCCAGTTGTAGACAGGGATGTTCCTCAAAGCCATTCATATACTTAGATAACTTAGCAATGCTTTACCCACATGTGGAAGTGGCTGCAAACCAAATAAATATACCCCCTAAAACCAAACAATGCATTCCCAACTACACTTCCACTTAGCAGGGATCCCAAAGACAAAGAACTTCAAATCTACCCTACACAAGTGGAAAGGTGATGAAGGGAAGTCAGAATATAAAACGATGGGAATCTTTATAGATTTTAGTTAAAAGAGCTTACTTCTACAAATTTTACGAAAGCAAATGAGCAGATGAAAGCTCTTCTGGGCCCTCCCAGGTCCTTGGAAGGCGCCCGAGAAAGTGAGGGGTCCTCAATCTCAAGCTTCATTAGCTTCATCATAAATCCACCTACGATCTCATGCTACTTTTTGGGGACCACTTAGGAAAATTTTTTCCGACTTCTAATGGACAGCAAAGAGTTTTATTTGGCTGGTGTGAGATTAATGAGAAAGCAAAGCATTGAGAAAGATCACACCTCAACCCTAGACACTCGCTTGTCCCCACTCCCAAGGACTATTTATTGACAATCCTTTTGTTTCCTTGTAACTGACTATGACCACAATTCAAGGGATCTTGCTTTACCTGTTGGCCTCTCTCAACTCGACTTTACATCTGATATATCCTACAGTCAAATTTTTTCTGACCTGATGTTTAAGGCATATCTTTAGTTTAATTGTTAATATTATTGTATTATGTCCTATTATATGACAACCTCAGCTCTCTTCTGATGAAGATGTGGCTCAGGTCTCACACTATGAAACATTTTCACACATCCCTTCTGCCTAAGAGAAAGTGTTGAGATTACTGGGATGACAGGAACTGGATGGTGTTTCCATTGCACGCCATGACCACAGTCTAATATCTGGACCTCTGACTCCTACCCACTAGCTCCTAAAACGACTTTATGCAATTTCCCAACCTGGCTAAATATTACTCATTCTTTAGGACTCAATTTATTTGCATTTTCCGCCTAAGAAACCTTCCCTGACTCTTTAGGTGAAGTAAACACAACGCATACTTACACATCACTCATTCTTCGATTGTCTGTTCACTTCTAGAAGTTGAGCAACTTGAAGCCAAGACTGCATTTTATTTAGTTCTATCTTCTGCACTCAGCACAGTGCCAGACAAAAATGTTTAGGAAATGACTGATGGATTAATTTGAGATTTCTTGACTGGTAGTGATTTTACCCCTGAGGGGACATTTGGCAACATCTGAAGACCATTTTTAGTTGTTAGAACTGAGAGGGCTACTGGCATCTAGTGATAGAGGCCAGAGATAATGCTAAATAACCTGCAATGCACAGAACAGCCGCTTAACAAAATATCAATAGTGTGGAGGCTGAGAAACCTTGGGCTAACTGAATGAATGAATGTTCTCACTTTAATAATAAATCTAATGTATTTTTATGTCATAAGGAAAAATGTGAAATGTAGCTTTAACACACAGAACTCAAGAATACCATTTGTCTCACTTCTTTTTGTTCTTTTTTGTGTGTGTGAGGAAGATCAGCCCTGAGCTAACATCCATGCCAATCCTCCTCTTTTTTTGCTGAGGAAGACTGGCCCTGGGCTAACATCTATTGCCAATCCTCCTGCTTTTTTTCCCTATTTCTCCCCAAAGCCCCAGTAGATAGTTGTATGTCATAGTTGCACAGCCTTCTAGTTGCTGTATGTGGGTCGCCACCACAGCATAGCCAGACAAGTGGTGCATTGGCGCGCGCCCGGGATCTGAACCCCGGCCACCAGTAGCAGAGCGCACGCACTTAACCGCTAAGCCACAGGGCCGGCCCCCCCCCCCCTTTTTTTTTTTGTTCTTAACATTTCATTTGTTCTTTAAGGAAAAAAACTCAGTGTGATTACATGATTTGGAAATTTTGGAATATTCAGCATCATAAGAGTCTTCATATCATTTAAAGTAAACTGAAGCACAAGAGAGACAGTGGAAATTTTTGCAGAAATCCTTTTTATTAACGCTGTCTAATGTATTAGAATTGAGGACACCAATATTTATTGAACAAGACCATTGTGTCTTATTTTAATAGATGTGCAAATAACGCTATCTATGTTCATTTTCTACAGCCAAATACAGGATCAAACTCAAACCTGTTACTTATAAAAAGAAGTGTGTGTTTCACATAGACCTTGCATTTAAATCTGTTGTGTTGGCCGTGTACGCCTGCAAAGTCTCTTCAATTTGGCTCACACCATTCCTTTACTTTGGACTTACTTAATATGTGCCCTTCACTAATTGGTCTTCTAGTGTCTTTAGTAACTCATTTCAGCTGGTAGGAAGACAAATGCAAAGCTTTTATTCTTTAATGCAAGGCCTCCCAACAAAGTTTTCTGGTTAAAATTGCTAATACAGAAAGAAAATTTGACACGAGGTGCATTAATGTAGTTAAAATTAGTTACCAATTTCAAGTCATGTTACAGAATAAATTAATTAGAGTCCAGTGCTTGCCTGTGTACATGTTATTATTAATTACCCAGTAGTACTTCCACAACTGTTCATGTTTTAGAAATAATTGAATTTTTTAACATTCTTGGAACACAAACTGATTTTCTTTCAAAGAACATGAAAAAAAATCTCAGATTTTTCTTAGAGAGGATCATAAATAAATACATATCAATTTTGCAACCAAGGAGAAAAATGGCCATGAATATGATCTCTAGCATAGCAAACAAATGTGTATGTGTGCGTGTGTGTTCATCTTCTGCAACTAATAGATAGATAGATAGATAGATAGATAGATAGATAGATAGATAGAGATAGTTGATAGATGACAGATAGATAGATAACAGATATGGATAGATGATGAATATAATTAAAATCTATGTATATACAAATAAATATTCTGGAGAACACACACATACTCTGTAAGCACACACACACACATAATATAAACAGTTTATTTTCCTGGCCATTAAGCTAATACGTACTTATTGTCAAAATTTTAAAATACAGAAGAGTACAGTACAAAATATAATACAAGAAAGCAAATGGCACATGAAATTAATCTAACTATCGAGCAAAAAATACTGTTGGCTGTTTGCTATATTTCCCTAGTATTTATTCTATGCACTTATTTCTTCAGTAAAATGCATATATGCATATGTATGTTTCCTTTCTATTATAAAAAACATTCTCTAGGTACAGTTTATTATCCTACTGTTTTCCACTTAGTATATTATTATCAGTTTGTCAATTCATTAAATTTTCTTTTAAAGTGATTTTTAGTAGATACATAATGTTACATACTATGACCATGTTATAGTGCAATACTTTCAATGGAAATATAGCAGTTTTTTTTCACTTTTTATCATTGCAAACAGCACTCTAATTACAACTGTACATAAAATTTCTTTACATGTAAGTTCATTTTGAAATTGAGATCATAAAGTTTTTATCTTGATTTTTATCTGAATGTATTATATTATATACATTATACCAATTCATAAAATATTATTTAAAAATTGGTATTTAATGATCACATAATATTTCATGATATGAATGTAAGTTACATTAAATTTTTATATATTTAAATTTGTATGTCATTTCCAATTTATTAATGATATAAATAAGTCAAATATGGAAAATATTATACGTGAACCTTTGTATAATTCTTTGATTATTGTCTTAGGACAGAGTTTAAAAATGGATATTACTGGGGGCCGGCCCGGTGGCGCAAGCGGTTAAGTGTGCGCGCTCCGCTGCGGCGGCCCGGGGTTCGCTGGTTCGGATCCCGGGCGTGCACCAACGCACTGCTTGGCAAGCCATGCTGTGGCGGCGTCCCATATAAAGTGGAGGAAGATGGGCACAGATGTTAGCCCAGGGCCGTCTTCCTCAGCAAAAAAAGAGGAGGATTGGCGGATGTTAGCACAGGGCTGATCTCCTCACAAAAAAAAAAAAAAATGGATATTACTGGCCAAAGGTACAATCATGTATAAGCCTCTCTGTATATGTTAGAAAATTTCTCCCTAGCTAGGATTTTTTTCAACTTTCAACATTAACAAAACACATATACGTACTGTTGCAAATACTATATTTAATTCCAAAAATAAATTGACAGTTTGATAGACAAAATATAATATTATTGTATTTACATTCACTTCTTTGATTACCAATGAGATTTGAGCTGCTTTCAACTTTAAAAATCATTTTTCTGTTTTTTGTTGTGATTGACCTAATCGTATCCTAAGCTACTTTTATCAGTGGAGAACTTATGCTTAAATATTTCTGAAAATCTTGCTTTTTGTTTCTTTTAATATATTAAGGGTTTTCTTCACGGAGTGGACAGAGTGACAGTTATTGACCATGTTTTACCTTTTCCTTCCCTTTACTCGATGGATGAGGAAAACTTTGTCCAGACTCAATGTTTGTCAACAGACAAGGTGACTGGATTACCCTTGAGTCAATTCACTGTCTACTGTGCAAGATTACAAAACAATTTCAAAGAAATTTCGGGGTATAATTTCTGCTGCGGTATCCAAGCAACAGATGGGCAGAGCAGCTTCCGGTGCTCATCTAGCGTGAGGCATAGCAGTGTCGTTTCAGGTCTCACCCTTCTTTTCTTACCAAAAATTTCAAATATTAGGCTGCTAAGCAAGCAACATTCAAAAAGCAGCGCGGAATTTCTTTATCTTTACAATCATGGTGATGTGCCCACTTGGGAAATAACTGTTAGCATCTTCCACAGGTATGTCTAGAGCCATTCTGTTGGATTGAGGTAAAATTTACACCAAATTCCATCAACTCTCTTAACATTTGGAAGCAGTACAAATGGGTCCCTGTAATACAAGAATTCAAAATTCCAGTCCCTATAGGAGTTGCAGGGGACGGTTCACAGTCACCTTGAAATTAACACGTTCCTAATGCACCGCTTCTCATATTAGTCCATGAAATGCTTGTCACCAGCCCGAGACGAGTGAAGTATAGAAACCAAGAATAAGCACTTAGAAACTTTTATGACTATTTGACTTTGCAACCACATTATTATATTCTACCAAATTATCAACTCTTAATGGACTGGGGAAAGAAAAACTAGGCCTTCACCTAAAAGAGCTTAAGAAGCCTCCACTAAAACTGATTTCTTCTAGACCTGAAGTCTCTACTCAACAAACCATCCACACGTGATCCTTAAAGTTTATCCCCATTCATTGTTTGTCCCCACTCCAGGTACTCCTTTGTTGGTTCATATCATTATTTTTTTGTTTTCCTGAGTTTTTTGGATGTAGAAATTCCCAAAATGTAATACACATAGGGACCAAACTGTTTGGAAAACGACATTTAAAATCCTGTAAATGATTCAGAATTTCATGAAGTGGGTAAAAATCATGCTATAGAATAGATATTGCAGAAATAAAATTATAGGAATTAGGATCTGGCATATTAGACCTGTTAATTTAAAAAGGAAAAATCACAAACATAGTTAACATGATAGAAAATAGAAATGTTTAAATATGAAAAAATTGAGACATGGTCTTGGGAAAACCGATAAAACAACTATGTTGGCAAAAATGAGTCCCATCATTCATGGATTGGAAGACTAAACAAAGTAAAGATGTCAATTCCCCTCAAATCATCCTATAGGTGTATGCAATTCCTATCAAAACTCCAGCAAGTTTTTTTGTATACATAGGCAAAATTTATTCTAAAGTCTGTATGTCAAGATTCAGGCCCTAGAATAAAAACAATTTTGAAAAGAAGAGAATAAAGTGGGAAGAATCCCTCTACCAGATATTACTATACCTATCAGAATGGCTAAAGATAAATAAATAATGACCACAAATCCTGGCAAGAATGCACAGAAACCGGATCACCCACACATTGAGGATGGGATGTAAAATGGGACAGCGACTCTGCAAACAATTTGACAGTTTCTCATAAAACTAAATATGTAATTGCCATCAGAACCAGCAGTTGTACACTTGGGCATTTACCCCATAGAAATGAAAACACATGTTCACACAGATACTGTATACAAATGTCTGTAGGAGGTTTATCTGTAATAGCCCAAAACTAGAAACAACCCAGATGTCCTTTGACAAACTGTGGTTCATTCATATCATGGAAAACTACTCACTAATAAAAAGGATAAACTAGTAATACATATAACTGTATGATTGCATTTATATAAAGTTCTCAAAATGAAAAAAGATAATTAATGGACAATAGATTATTGGTTTCCAGGGGTCAAGTTATTTGAGGATGTGGGGGGAGAGGCGGATGAGGTTGTCAAAGGGTGATGTGAGGGGACTCTGTGGTCACAGTACTGCTCTGTATCTTGACTATGGTGTTAGACACACACGTCTACACATGTAATACAACTGTACAGAACTAAATACACACACATAAATGGATGTAGGTAAAATTGGGGACATCTGAATAAGCGGACTGCATCAAAGCTGATAGGCTGGTTGTGATATAGTTTTGTAAGATGTTACCTTTGAGGAAACTGGAGGTGAAGGTTACATGGGATCTCTATGTGTTATTTCCACAACTACAAGTGAATGGATAATTATCTCAAAATTAGAAATCTAGTTAAGAAAAATAGCCCTACCATAAGATACTACTGTGAATGTCAAGTGTAAACTTAAGGCTGTAATTATCATATAATTTTGTCTGAAAATTAAACTATGACAAAAACATTCTATTTTTTCTATTATAATGATGCAATTCAGAATAATATATGCTTTATATTTTCTACAATATTAAGACTACACTTATTTTGATATTTAATACATCTATGTTCCAAATATCCATTTTGTCTTCATTTGGTTAAGAATTGAAACTCTATTTGAGCCTTTTTTCCAAAATTTATTTAACTTCTCTGCAATATATGGAATAAGCATTTACTACCAACTAATCTGTGATGCTAAATGTATTATTTATTAAATTCTTGTGTCTCTTTCTAAGTATAAGTTCCTATGAGCTGTTAGTATTTTATTCATACTAAGCTTTTTTCAGTATTATACTTTATAACACATTTTTGACTCAGTGAACTTTGCCTGGTCTGTATCCTCTTTTGCACAATTTCCTCAAGTATTCTTGCTCATTTACTCTGATAAACTTATGAGTTACCTTAACAGCTTAAAAGAATATTCCATTCTATTTTTAATTGGATCACATTAAACCCACACGTTGATTTAGAAAGAATAATCAAAATTATTTTTGCAACATTTAGTCTTCATCTTCAGGACGATGATATATTTCTCCATTTATTTAAATTTTCTTTTATGACCCTCGGTAAAGTTTTATGACTTCTTCAGAACAATATGGCAATTACTTGTTATAGTTATTCCTAGGAAATGGTTGTGTTTTCTTGCTCTTTTGAATAGAGTCCAACTGTATTCTCCAAAAGGTTATTAATTTAAATATGTGATATATATGAGAATACATTTATTTTTCCATTTACACTGATGATGAGTGGGAGGCCTAAATTGCACTGAGAATATTGCAGTTTGGACACTTTAAAGAAGTTCCCGACTGTAGTGTTGATTATGCAGCACCCAAACAATAGAAGCCTTCAGTCAATTCATTGAGTAAAAATAGTTGCTTTTCAGTGCATCACATGGAAAATTTCTCATTAGTATATATTGTTATTTAAAATGTATTTCCAGTTAAACGCTTTTGACTTCATTTATGTTTTCGTGCAGACAATGTCCAATAGAGAGTATTTTTATACTCTTATTGTTGAATTTATATATTATACAGACAAAGGATCAAAATTTCCTGGAATCAGGGAAATTCAGAAGATAATTGTTAAAGGATGCCACATTGCAGTTTCTGAATTTATCCCAAGTTTGTTTCTTACTAGCTCATGTTGAGTAACTGAACCTCTGACTCTAGGGTTTATGATGCCAAAAACGAACCTTTGTAGACCAGGCATTTGAATGCATTGTTTTTTTATCTTGGAAATCTCAAAGCAACAGCACTATGTGCAGGGTATTACATTTGAGAATGTTAATTATAGATGGCTCCCAAGGAAATTATCAATTGTATCTGAGTATCTCAGTATTTCCTCTAAAATGATAATAATGTACCTTAAGTTTCAGTGTAATCTGATAGGATGCTGTAAATTCAACTAACACTTGTCAAGAGGCTTGGGGCGTCTTTAAAATCACAGATCTTAATGAAGGCTTTGTCAGGACCCAAGCTAAGTAAATTTGTTTCAAGTATCAAAGAGAATTACATTTCCTTTTGTCCCTGTATAGTCAGGCTAAAAACAAAGGGAGAATTAACTTAGGAAGTTAATTATTTGATACTGAGTTTGAATAAAAATCCTAGCAGTGTTGGCCTAAATACTTTTTTGGTAACCATTTAAGGACATTAGGCTAATTATAAGCAAAGTGAATAATCAAATTTAAAATTAGTGTTAAAATGAATGATTGCATCAAGGAATTGAATTGTGTTTGAAACAGATTTCTAACCTAAAAGCTATACTATTTTAATATAAACTTGAAAAATTTTACTTTAGAAACACCATCTTGAAGATAAATCTCCAGTGCTTTTAATCATTATGCTTTCTTTCTCCTCCTCCAAGAGCAGCCCAGATTTGTCTTGAAGAAGGGACAGGGGCATAATCTATTCTTTTCTCACCTTCCTCTAACACTGCTTTTAGATGCTGTTCAGCTGTGTTGCAGCAAAAGGGAAGGAGAGAGGAAATGACAAAAGCTTCCTCCATCTTTCCCCTGGGTGGGTTCTTCTAGCTTCTCGGTCTTGCAAGGACCAGTCCACATGGTTCTTTGCACTTCATGCGTCTGTTATAGGTTGAATTGTGTCCCCTCAAAAATGTATGTTGAAATCCTAACCTTCATTATCTCAGAATGTGACCTTATTTAGAAATAGGGTCTTTAGAGAGGTAATCTAGTTAAAATAAGATGTTTAGGGAGTCCCTAATACAACATGACTGGTGTCCTTATAAAAAGGGGACATTTGGACACAGAGACAGATGCGCACAGAGGGAAGATGATGTGAAAACACAGGGAGAATGCTACATGAAGGTGAAGGCAGAGATTGGAGTGATGCATTTATAAACCAAGCAAAAAAATACACCAGAAGTTAGGCTAGGGGCATAGATTGGGCATATAGTGAGACCAAGAAAGAAGCCTGTTCTTTTCAGACACTGAAGTTTTGTAGTCATTTGTTACCGTGATATAAACTAGCCTATTCTAACTAGTACAGTTGCAGTCTCTTAGACCAGAGACCTCCCCCTCTCTTCTATTTACACTCACTTCCTGAGTCATTTCATCTAGGTCAATGATTTTAAATATAATCCATATACCTAGACTTCTCCCTTGTACTCTGGAACACATATTCGCTTAAATACAAATAGCATCACAATTTAACATATCCAAAAACAAATTATTGATTATGTACTCCCCAGCTTGCCATCCCGAACAATCTCCATTTATTGACTGTTACTGCCATCTACTCAATTATCCATTCACTCTATCAACAAATATTGTTGAGTCTATTTTCAAAAACATACCCAGTTCCCACTTACTTCTCACTAACTCTAGCACTGCCATCCCAGTCTAAGGCACTGTGATCTCATAACTGGGCTCCCATAATCACCTCCCAAATAGCCTCCTGTTCAAGTCTATCACCTATTTGCCACACAACAACTAATTCCCCCAATTATTTTTTAAAATATAAATCAGATCATGTCACTTTCTCCTCATAATCTTCCAACGGATTCCATGAAACTAAGGATAAAATCCAAACTCCTTGCAGTGATGTACGAAGACTTACAGAATATGGCCCCGTTTTCTGCCTCTCTTTCCCTTATTCTCTGTGTTAGAAGCACACTGACTCATACTCTTCTTCTAACATGCAAAGTACATGCCTGCCTCGGGGTCTTTGCATTTCTTGTTCCCTAAATCTGAAATATTTTGTCTCGGATGTTCTTATGCCTTATCACTTTACTTTGAGTCCCACTCAAAAGCCAACTATTGAAGGACCTTCTCTGATGATCCAATATAAATTATCATGCCCTTTGACTATCTGTCATTTTAGCCTGATCTATTCATTGCACAGCAATCGCCTGACATTATATAATATATTAACCAAAACTTTTTTTTTCTGTGGTTCCCCTTCCTGGTAAGCTTTATAAGGTCATGGTCTCTGTCTGCATTATTTACCTTCGTATCTCCAGTGGCAAGAATGGTACCAACTCAATGAAGAAACATTCAACAAATATCTGAGTATTGACCAAATAATGAATAAACAGGTTAATAGATGGTGAAGAAGATAAACCTGACTGTTTTCCCTCATGAGAGCTCACAATATAATAAAGAATATAGGCAAATAATTATAATCAACTATACAACTAAACTATATTTTTAGATATTAAATTAGCGTATAATTTTTGTTCCATATAATCTCTGTTATTCCAAAGCTCACTCTCATTGAAACAACTGCATTAGTCATTTCAGCCTAAAACTAAACGTGGTGGGTATACTTGCTCAGCTTTGAGCATCAAATTTTTATTATCATGAACAATACCACACAGAAAGATAGTAGGTGAGAGAACAACATAGAACTTAACGAATTATTAAAAGGCAAACACTCTTGTAACTACAACCTAAGTCATAAAATAGAAAAAATAGTACTGTCATTTCCCCTGATTATGTAATTACTGAAAACAATTCAAGATTTGATTTTTTAATAGTATGTTTTCTATTGGGTGTATCTTACTATGAATATATAGTCAACTTACTCAGTTTTACAGTCAGTTGAAGAAAGAACAGAGTCTAGGGCCATTGGAAGGTGAGGAGGGACTCTCAGAAAGGAGAGAGCCAGAGAGGACAGCCCTGATACATTCTCCCCAAATCTAGCTGACCCTTGAAACAGACACGCATAAGAAGAGTACATAAAGATAAAAGAATTAAACTAAAATTTAAGCTGCTTCCTCAGAGACAGAGCTTGAAATTTGGGTCCTACCAAGTCAATTCTCTGTTAAAACAATGTCAACACCCTTTCAAGAAAAATAGCAAAGTCCAGAGTCTCACAATGTGCTGGATGCAGTTCAAAATTGCTTGACATACAGAGAACCTGGAAAATAAAAATAAAGACACTTAACTGAGACCAACCCTAAGCTGACCCAGATGTGTTTTTTTGAAAGGAGTAACTAAAGCTATTATGGCTTCATTAAATAGAAGAAAGTAAAGTCTGTTGGTGATGACTGAAAAGATAAGAAATATTAGCAGAGAAACAAAAGCTATAAAAAACAACTATGGAAATTCTAAAACTGAAAATTACAATATCCGAAATAATAAAATAACTGGATTGGCTTAACAGTAGAGTAGAGATGAAAAAGGAGAGAGACATTGAATTTGAAATAGTATGCCATTGAATACAAATTTGAAAATAGTTAAATTAAAATTTTCCACATTTTCAATAGGACTTAATATTGCTTTATTTATTTATTTATTTTAGCTATTCTTGTAGGTCTGTGACGGTATCTCATTGTGGCTTTAATTTGTATTTCCCTAATGGCTAATGATGTTGAAAACAAATTTTCCTGTGCTTATTCACCATCTATATATTCTCTTGAATGAAGTGTCTGTTCCAGGCTTGTGCTCATTTTCTAATTGGAGTGTTTCTTTCTTGCTTTCAATTTAGGGTTTATATTGGATATAAGTCCTTTGTTGTATGTGGTGTTATCATCCTCAGTAGGAAAGCTGGTCTGAATTAGTGAATGTACAACTGGTGGAAGTAAAAGTATGCATCTTTCTCTTTAAGGGGTGTTTTGCTCATGGAATATCCAGGCTGATAATTTTTTTCTTGCCGTTCTTTAAAGGTATTATGCCAAATAGCATAAAGCTTTAGATTACAGCATCATCAACTGCAGCAAACTGATATCTTCATCACATACAAATACAAAACTCTCCATACGGTTTTTTTTGATAGAGGAGTTAAAGGTTTTTGCATTAAGTGCCAGAATCCAGAAAAATGACATTCTACCTGGGTTATTCATCCCCTCCTAGATTTATCACTAAGTCCTTCTCCTATTGCACAACTCAGATTTCTCAGGAAAGGCTTCCTTAACCCTAAAGGAGGCACTGCTTGCTAAATATTCTATTTAGAACTCTTGAAGAATGGGAGGATTCAAATTTTAAAACTATGACAAGACATTCTAAAAAGCTACCGTACTCATTAATTTCTTCATCTGATCCATTTTGCTTGACTTCTACATCTGATGCATTTTGCTCTTAAAAACCCACTCGCCAATTTGTATTTGATTTCTTTCTCTTTCTGCCTTTCTTCCTTTCAGCCTCCCTTGTTCCTCTGAGATCACACCTCCCAATAAATCTTTAGCCTGGAAGTGTTGAGTCAGACGATTTTTCTACAGAACTGGGCTAATAAAATTGCCAAGTGGATTTTTGATGAAGAATGTTGTTTTGATGCAGTTGATAATGTCATGATCAAAAGCTGTGTGCTATTTGGCACTGAACTGCCCCTGCCCTGACCTGAGTGTCCTTCTCCTCACCTTCTCATGCCTTAAGACACTTTGGTGCTCAGAGTAATGGAGTGAGTTCTCAGATGTACTTGAAAGGAGCAGTTGAGGACAGACAGGCCTAGGACACCACCTGAAGGTCCTTGTAGCTCTGTGTCCTTGGACCCTCGCAGAGTAGCTGCCCTCCATACATATGTACGAGGCGGATGCTGTCCCCACCACTTCTTGTTGTCTACGCATTATTTACTATTGATGAGAACTCTGCACTTATCCTTTACGGAGCATAGCAGGTCATTGCTTTTGATTCCCTTTTGCTCTCAAAGGGCATTTAAAACAAAGCTCAATGAATGTTGCATGCTTGGGAGAGGAGAGCAGTGTGCTCAATACAGCCTGCTTTTCATTAAATGAAAGTTCACTGCAAGGGAATGAAGCAATCTTATTTTATAGGCCTTTTATTCTGTTTCTTTTAGGAGGCAGAGTACCTTATTAGTTTATCATGTTATTGGAGATCTAACATATATTTAAAATTGTGTTTTTAGAGCTGCAGTTCATTTCAATAAGTATTGATCAATCACTTTTATATGCCCCATATCACTATACCTTTAAACTGAGGAGGATACAAATGTAATCTGTGATGTAGAACCTATTCTCAAATGGCTTACAGTGGAAGATTTGGGGGAAGACCTGGTGACATACATGAAACAATCGGATAACATAAGACTGAGTATAGAAAAAATGTGAAGAAGGAAATATACACTATTTTTTAATGAATGCAGCATATCATGAGTGTTGCTGAGCAGTCACAATGGCAAGGAGTCTTTGAGGGCTGTGAATCAATGGTTGGCTTTCTAGAGGAGTAAAAAATTTACGTAAACTATACCTGTAAGGGGAAAGATGTGGAATGAATCTTGGAAAATAAATTAGAATAACAGAAAATCCATTCACCTTTTTTTTGGTTATTATACTTGTATTTTTGGCAAATGATAACATTAATATATCCGAGTTATGTATACAGTCATGCGCTACATAACAATGTTTTGGTCAACAACGGGCCACATATGTGACAGTGGTTCCATAAGATTAGTGCCATATAGCCTGGGTGTGTAGCAGGCTGTCTCATCTAGATTTGTGTGGGTATACTCTATGACCCTTGCACAATGATGGAACCACCTAAGGGCGCATTTCTCAGAATGTACCCCCATCATTAAACAATGCATGACTGTATAATGGTTTAAGCAAATACGAAGCTATTTTTATGACATGAGAAGAAGTCTGGAGAAAGTCAGTCCAAGGTTGGTGCATTGACTTTACAATATTATCAATGTCCCAAGATCCTTCTGTCTTTCTGCTCAGCCATATTTAGCATATGGTTTGCATCTTCTTTTCTTCGCCTTATCCTCTCAAGATGGCTGCTACACCTCCAGCCTCACATTTCCATTGTTGTAGCTGTTGTGAGGCACTGCTTAGCTCCCCCTTTAGGAAGCTGAGGGCAGGTGCTCAGCCCTCAGCTTACAGCCCCCTTCAGGAACTGCCTCAGCTCAAAGTCATAGCCACTGTCTGAGGTTGTGGCCATCTACTAACTGATTGACACAGAGCTCAGTCCTTTTGTGCAACATGGAATGATTGTGCAGGGTCATCTTGTCTTCAGAGCTCCTGTAGCTGTATCTGAGTCTTCTGTTGACTTGACCTTGTAGCTACTCTTCCTCCTGTACCCAATCCTGCTTCTTTCCCTTCCTTCTATAAGTTTGGATTTTATGAGAACTCTTAATAATATTTCTGCATGCTAATCTCTGTCTCAGAGTCTGCTGCCTGAGTAACCCAAGCATTGACACACTTTGAGTAGAGATAAGCTTGATATAATAGGAAAAAGGGGTGCCCCTATTAGGAAGGTCAAATTTATCTCAAATATCCAGGAGAAATGTGATGAGTTCTAATTGACAGAATTGTATTTCATGGCCACCCTTAGTATTAAGTGAGACTGATAGCATACACTTTTGGCTGGATACATTGTTTTCCCAAACAAAATATAAGATTATCTTACTTTTCCAAAAATCCCCATGAGGCATCTGCACTAGAGAGAACTGAATCACAATGGCCACCATTAACAGTAGAGAGGCTAGAAAATGTTCTTTTTATCTGGGCACGTTGTCTCCACAAATAAAAATTAGGATTCTATTATTGAGAAAAAAGGAATGAATGAACTATTAGTATGTGCCACACATAAAAATAATGATGTTGATAACTAATACTTACGGAGTTGTCATGTATCAGGTATTGTGCTATGCAGATTCATATATACCAGGCCATTTGATGTTCTCAATAACTCTATCATTAAACCCATGAAATCTATGGGACTCACAAATCCCATAGATTTCATGTGGGTATTGATGCACTGGTTATAATTATTCTTTCTCTGATAGGACTCAATCAATTTATACAGAGCTGTAAATGTTTTGCCTCATATTATTCTCATGATCAATTTATCATATACAAGTATTATAATTAACCTTATTTAACAGATAAGTAAACTGAGGCTTGGAGGGCTTAAGTTACTGCCTTGAGGCCACACAGTTGCCGAGATGCAAAACTGGGATCTGACTCACATCTCTCTGACCGTTTAGCATACTCTTTTCAGCACTTTGATCTTCAGATCTTCTGCTCTGGTTAAGAGATTCCTGCTTTAGACCTACTAGTATTCTATGGGTGACTCAGCATTTTGTGCGCTTAATACGTGCTAGGTGTTACGCTTGGTGGTGGGCATGTAACTAAAAGCTAACCTGTTATGCTTGCAGAGTGCATTCAGGTGGGAATAAACAGAAATGTAAATACCAAGTAAGATACAAGGTGACTGGTGCTATAACAGCAGTATATAAAAGTTTATGGGAAAGGGAGGAACAATTAAGTCTACCTAAGACCATAGGTAACTTAGAGACTGAAATCAAATAATTTTAGGGCATTAGTAAGATGATGTCTTGAGAGCCCTTTAACTATATGTATTCTGATGGATATTCACTTTGAGTAAAGAGAGGTTATGCTAGTATGAGCAGAATTCCTGTGTTACTATGGCTACATAATAAATGAACACATTTATTTTGCTCATGGATCTCTAATTTTAGTAGGACTCAGCACTGAGAATGTCTGTCCTCCCCTCAGCATCAACTGGAGTAAATCAAAGGCTAAGGCCTGGAATTATCTGAAGGAATGCTTATTCACATATCTGGTGGTGATGCTGGCTCATGATTGAAATTTTAGCTAGGATTGTCACTATTTAGGTCCAGGGCTTCCGTGTAACACAGTGGCTGGCTTCCAAAGGAGGATGTCAGGGAGAGAGAGTGAGAGAGACAGAATCTCTATCCTTTTTACACCTCAGAGGTTACATGCTGTCACATCCACCATACACTATTGGTAGAGCCTTCACAAGACCATGATTCAAGGAGAGGAAAACTTGACCCCACCTCTCAATGGGAGAACTGCCAATCACAGTGTAGGAAGAGCACGTGGAATGCGATACAGCCGTCTTTGAAAACTACAGCCTGCCACATTCTGCCTTCTGGCCACAACACTTCACATCCCTCACCCATGCAAAATGCACTTATCATCTCCTCCAGCACTCTCAAGACTCTTCCCTTCTGGCATCAGGCTCAAACTCAAAGTCCAAGACACTATTATCTAAATCAGGTTCAGGTGTGGAAGGGGCTCCTTGGGTGTAATTCCTCACAACTATTTGAGCACAGTTATCTTGTTCTCTATACTTATGAACTTAAGAGAGAATTTGCCACTCATCCTATCTGCCCAATATAAAATGGTGGGATGTGCATAGAATGATAGCTATAGATTTTCACATTCAAAAAGGGGGAAAATAGAAGGAACATAGGAGTGGTCCATAGTAATTCTGAAATCTAGCTATGGCATATTGGTAGTTCTGTGACTAACATACAGTCCTGTAGCCTAGAAACAATTTTACATGGGTCTTGATCCTCCTTGAAGACTCTTGATTTCTCACAATGAGTGCCCTTTCCTTTCCATAAGCTATGTCTGACACTTGAGGGTTAATAATTTTTTAGACTGCTTCCTGCCTGTAGTAGGTTGGTTGCTCAGAATCATCTTTTCATTTTACACTGTCTCTGACACTTTTAGTCCTACCTGCTAGTGTTTTTGCAAATACAGTTCTCATTAAAAACCTCTGAACCTCCTATGAATGGCGTTAGGTATCTTCTATTGGTAAAAAGCCACTCCTACAAATTTCATCAAGGTAAGGCCTTCTCTAACTTGAGCTTCCTCGAAGACTGCTGTGGGAACAAAGCTTTCTGATCCTTAGAAGACTTATTGCTTAATGGAGAGGATCTACAAGGCATACTTTCAAGGTCCCTGTCTATTTTAGGCACCTTCTTAAATTCTTCTGTTGTCTTAATAAAGGGTTTTATAATTACATTCTTAGCTTCATCATTAGACCTTGTTTTTCTGCCATTATCTTGGATTTATCTTTGCCCAGAAGCTGCTTCTTAGTTTTAGCATTATTTGCCATTTAAGGAGGCTGGAAATGAGAAATAGTTATTTTATTTGTAAACTCAAGAATTCCTAGTTTCTTTATATTAATAGATTTTTCTTTAGCTTATCTAGGCCCTTACATTTTACCAGAGGCAATGGAAAGAAGCCAGGTGACACTTGCAACAGTCTGCCTGGAAATCTTCTTACCTGGACCATCCAGCTCTTTTAGGTGCATTTTCCGTTTTCTACATGACTACAGGCAATGCAAAACTTTCGGCCACAAACAAGGGTCTCCTTTTATCCAATAACATTTCTTCATTTTATTTGAATGTCTCCATTTCTCCTAAGCCCTTACCGACAGCCAACTTAAGGGTGGCCTTGCTTCTGCTAACAGCGTCTTCATGACATTTCAAACTTTCTCTCGCTACCCTGTCCTGAAGCCATCTCCACATGTTTTCATGTTATGGCAGCACCCCACTTCTAGCTACCAAATCGGTTCTAGTTACCACAGCTGAATAACATATTACCTTAAAAACTCAGTGGCGGGGCCGGCCCCGTGGCTCAGTGGTTAAGTGCGCGTGCTCCGCTGCTGGCGGCCCGGGTTCGGATCCCGGGCGCGCACCTATGCACCGCTTCTCCGGCCATGCTGAGGCCGCGTCCCACATACAGCAGCTGGAGGGATGTGCAGCTGTGACATACAACTATCTACTGGGGCTTTGGGGGAAAAAATAAATAAAAAATTATTAAAAAATAAAACAGTGGCTTAAAACAATGACAATATTTATTTTGCTGAAGGATCTGTAATTTGGTCAAAGTTCAGTGGGCATGGCTCATCTCTGCTCCACTCAGCATCAGCTGAGGGTTCACTCACTGACACATTTGGTGGTCTATGCTGCACTCAACTGTAACGCTCACACATGACCTCTCCATGTATCCTGGATTCCTCATGATATTATGGTGGCTGAGTTGTGAGGGGGAGCACACTGACAAAGAGAGAGGGAGGGAGAGAGGGACGGGAAGAGAGAGAGAGACAGAAAGAGAGAGAGTAAGAGAAAGGGGAAGAAGGAGAGACAGACAGACAGAGAGGCAGAGAGACAAAGACAGGCAGAGAGAAAGAGACAGAGAGAGGGGGGCGCACAGAAGCTGTCTCCACAATATGATGTAGCCTCAGAAGTCACATAGCATCATTTCTACCACACTATTGGTCAGAGCAGTAACAAGCCCCTGAGCAAATTCAAGGAAAGGGAACATACACCCTGACTCTTCATTGGAGAAGTGTCAATCACATTGTGGGAAGAGCATGTGGGATGAAACACACATGTGCACGTGCATGCACGCGCGCACATACACACACACACTTGCACGGAGCCATCTTTGAAAAATAAAAGCTACCACAAAGTAATAATGTGGATGCAGCCAGTATTATGGGAAAGGCTGTATATTTGTAGATGAAGCACAATTATTTAAAAAATCAGGTAGAGGTGAGTTTAATTCCTAACCAGGCTTCCCACAACCTGTGTGATGTGAACCAAATGAAATAGTGTATATATCTCAGTTTCTTCACCTGAGACATGTCTTATTTTGGTATAGTGGTCATATCTTATTGTATTTCCCTTCCCCTCATTTCTCCTTGCCTATCCTTTGGGTCATTATCTATCCTTTGGGTAATTATCTCCCTATTTTTTGGGAATAGCTACCTCTAATTATTATAAGGTCTCGTGAAGTCTACTTATTCCAAGGTGGGCATGGAATCCAGGCTAAACCGATAACAATGATCCTCTGGGGAATTTGAGACTTAAGCATAGAAACACAGACAAGAAAAATGGGTTGAACTGAGTTACTGAGTTGTTTTGGTGACAGGAAGGATGCAGAAGAGACTGAAAATGAATCTTTGACTAATGAATTAGCCTTCCAAAGACTTGGTCACCCAACTTTACCTTCAATTCTGTGAGTTAATAAGTAATATTTCAATAAGTGCCTTTTTAGGCTGAAATTAGCTAGAATCAGTTTTAATTGGAAACTAATGAGATAAAAGAAGACAATAAATCCTACCAGTGTGGATAAAGTGTCTGACACACTGAAAGAATTAATGAAAGGTGGTTTACTATTAATAACAATATTATCAGAAAAGAGTATGACATTTGCCTTCCACACTTTCCTCCTTCCCTTTTTTAGCAGCTGATTCAGCTGTGGTCGATGGAGGCAACACAACAGGCCCTAGAAAGTTATTTTCCAGCCATCGTGGGCTAGATTTCATCTCTCCATGTGGTCATCATTCAGGATGGCACTCAATAAGAAGGACTTGGTGGGTCTGTATGTCACATGGACTTTTGTCCCCAGCACACATCACTTTAATCACTGGTCTTTGTCACGCAATCTAGCTGCTGTCTCTATATATGACATCTTTTGTAGGAAAATGTTCTATATTTGATGGCAGCCTTGGTTACAGTTGTGAAGCTTCATTTTCAACAGGTGTGGTAAGTGTGTCTCACCTCCTTCTGCGTTCTCCACAAAAGAAGCAATTAGCCATCTCCTCACTGAAATGTTACAATTCTGTTGAGTTCAAGGAAGGAAGACACCATGTCATTGGGCTTTCTCACGGCATCCTCACTATTCTGATCACCTCTGACACAAGCAGAGGTGGTTTCTGAGAATCCAGTCATCATTTTACCCATTAGAATATTCTAGGAATGTAGTTCATATGTCATTGGATAGGAAGGCATGTGAGCGTGGTGTACTATAATTCTGACAACTTTGTAGAATTTTTTATTAGGAAAATAGGCAGCGTGCTGTCATTATCAAGGGATGTAGCCAAGGGATCAGCTATAAAAGAGAAAATAAAAGTTCTTTGGGACGTGGCAGAGTTTCAGGCTAATTCCAGGTTAAAAGGACACAATGTGTCGTATCAAAATGTAGTGTTTTTAGTGCAAATGTGAAATACTGTACAAGTCATTTAACCTCTCTCTATATATCTAGGTTTACACAAATGTTATGGGAGGATAATAATAACAGATAATAGAGTGATTAGCACATTGTTTCAATATAGTAGATATTCATTAAATGTTATTGATTACTTTATTATTATTTTCACTTCTTACAAGGGAGGGAAGAAGGCGATTTTAAAATGGGTGCTGGGAGAAAATATATGTAGAGAAAAAGTATACTGGATTTGATACAACTGGGTTTGAACCATGGCTTCAGACATGTACTATTGAGGAAGTAATTTAATTTAGCTGAGCATCAGTTTCCTTGACAGTCAAATGGGGATAATAATGGCTTTCTTGCTGAGCTATAATTAAGAAAAAGCAGAAATTTGCACATTTTCAGGTTGGGTCACATGGTAGATATTTAAGAATAAGTTTGTAGCTATTCAGTTGCAGATATCCAGGAGCTCAATCTTATTTATTTCTGTGACCTTGGGTAAGTCATTCCTCTGGCCACACATTGTTCACCCACAGAATGCGGAGCTTAGACTGTTGTACCTAATTATTCCTTCCAAGCCTCATGTTGTAAAACTATGTTCAGAAGCAGTACTGAAGTCTAAAATAGTTCGTTTGATAATATTTATTGAGTAGCACTATATGCCAAACACTATGCTAGGTTCTTGCGGATAAAAAAAGTTAAAAAAAAAATACATAGCCTAGGGCCGGCTCAGTGGTATAGTGGTTAAGTTCAGCGTGCTCTGTTTTTGCGGTCCCAGTTCAAGGGTTCGGATCCCCGGAGCGGACATACACCACTCATCAAGCCATGCTACAGTAGCATCCCACATACAAAATAGAGGAGGGTGTGCACAGGTGTTAGCTCAGGGCCAATCTTCCTCACCAAAAAAAAAAAAAAAAGCATAGCCCTTGTCCTCAAGGATCTTAGACTATTTAGGGTACACCGCTCCCCCCTCCATACACACACATTATTAGAAAATAACCTGGAAGGGAAGAGACAGAAATATGTTTCTGGTATTATGAAAACACAGATAGAAAGAACACCTTACCCTTCCTGAAGCAGGTGATCCTTCCTGGAAGATATGAACCCTAAAGGATGCATAAACTTTAGGCAAAGGGAAAAGTGTCCATGTTGGGTGTAGGAGGGGCCAGTGAGGCTGTCCTACCATAACCAAAGACAAGAAGGTGAGAAATAGCATCACTTGTGGTAAAGTAACCTATGATTTTTCTTATACGTGCCTATGATAGAGTTTAATTTATAAATTAGACGTAGTAAGAAATTAACAGCAATAACTAATCATGGGAGGGCATGAGATTTCATTATGCTACTCGGAACCGTGTGCAATCTAAAACTTATTAATTGTTTATTTCTGGAACTTTCCATTTAATATTTTTGGACCACAGTTGACCACGGGTAACTGAAACTGTGAAAAGTGAAATCATAGATAAGCAGGGACAACTGTATTTGTGACTTAGACTCTGCCAATCAGACTCAATCCTAAGAGATTTGATTTTGGACATTAAATTCTTGAAAAAACAGGTGTGGCATGGAGCATTCACTTTGCTGTCCTGGGATACAGCAGAGGCAGTGGGGTTCTGTGGGTAGTTGTAGGAGAAGCAGCTTCCTGATCACAGCACTGGTAGTGCTGTGTGATTCTGAAAGCTGGTCTTGGAAGTTTAGCTAAGAGCCTGTTCCTCAAGGTCTTTCAAAATTTTGATGTTAGGTAATTCCATGTGTTAGATTTCTTTCTTCATAACTATCTTGAATGAGTTCTGTTGTTTCCAACCAAGAACCCTGGAAGATGCACATATTTAACCCTGCACCTCAGTTTCCTCATATATAAATTGGGAATAAGAGTACCTATTCGGGAATAATTTAAGAAATGAACAAAATAATTCATTAGTTGCAAGGTTACCAAATTATATTACACTACAACTTGGATGTGTAGGAGTAATGTAACTGATTTATTTTATTTATAACTAATCTGATATTTGCTTTAAACTCCAAACTCTAAACGTATAAGCTCTTATGAATATTGAAATGGTCCATTTAGGAAATATACTTTTTTGTTTGGCTCAGATCACTCCATCTTTTTATTAACTTCATGTTCCTTCAGTTTCTTCCCCTAAGATGTTACGCAGGTTTAGAGGGTGGGAACTTGTGTACACCTGACACATTGAGGGAAGAAGTGCCTGATCCTACTCTTCCTGTGTGTGTTCCAGTCAACACCTGAGAGTCCCTAAACTGATGGCCTCTGAGTACTGTCTATTCTTCCAGAATCTGATGCTGAGGTCTTATGTGAGTGACTTCCTGCACTGGGGTTGGACAGTGTTCTCAATGGCATCCTGTGGGTGTCTTGACTTACTTGGCCCCTGCTGGCTCAGACCCCTCAGCTTCCTGCCTTGTTCTCCAGCCTGACAGCTGAGTTGCCACTCCACGTTCACCTCTTAGCTGGGGTCACCCTGCTCTGCCGTTCAATAACCTCACTCCGTGAGAATGGAGGTCAGCTTGGGAAATTTGTAGCTTAGGGTATTGCTATGCCTGACCGAGGTACTTTTGCAGTGACAGCACCTGGATGGGTATGAAGCAGCTTGTAAGGTGGCCTCTAATCAGACTTGTTTAAGTAGTGAGGGAGGAGTGCTCTCTCCTTCCCAGTTAGCAAGGGGCTTACCCACGTGACTTTCTTTGGCCAAAAGAATGTTGGTGGAAGTAACAGTGCCAGTTTGGAGCCGAAGCTTTGTGAGTCCTAAGATATTTCCACCGCGCTCTTGAGTTTCTGCTTACCGCCATTGTTATCACTGTTGAACGGCATTAACCCAGGCAATGACATGGTCATATTTGACTCATAAATAATCCTTTGGTGATTTAGTAAAGGGCGGATTTGAAAGGTCTTAGCTTTAAAATGGAGATGATCTTGTCTAACGTGAGTGCGACAAGGAAAGATGGTGCTCCTCTGGGGGTGCACCTTTCCTTATTCACCTGTCTAGTCTGTTAGCACCATGGATGAAGGAAGGCTCTAGTTTCAGGTGGTATTGGAAAAATCTCCTTTCCAGATGGTCACATGGAGAGATTAGGAAGCTGGTTTGTATATTTTGGGTTTCTGATAGGGCCTGAAAGCCTCTCTGACCACTTTTCCTTTGTTTTTATGAATTCGCTTTTATTCACCTACTCTGAAATGTAGATAATTTAAACTTATAAAATAATCCAAGAAACAATCAAGATAGCAATGGAAAATATGCTGAGTTCCTGATGAATTCTTGACTATTAAGTTATATTTTTTAAAAATACTAAAGTTAAATTGACTTTATTCATTTTGGGTAGAGTTTTGAACTACTTTGACAAATGTAAAAGGCTCATTTTATACCTGTGTTAACTGACTTGGCTAAATTCTAAATCCCGTGACCTGGGATTGCTACGTAGTGGAGTTATATATTCATGCAGGTCTCTAATTTAGTGATTTCCTAAGAAAATTGGAGTTATTTTTATGATCAGCAATTGTTTTCCTTATTTCTATCTTAACTTTCAGAGCTTAATCCCCTGATATAATAGGTGTGTCTGTTATATTTCCTCTAATAACCCTCTTTCACAGTATTTGTCAATGAACCCAAAGGAGAAGAGTGCCAGAGACTTGGAAGAGCAAATCCAACATTTATTGAGTGCCTACTACTGCGAGATGTTAAGATGAATCATCTCATTTGAGCCATGCAATCCAAGCAGACAGGTAACATTGTTACCCTGTTTTAAGGGTGAGGAAATTGAGTTTCAGAAACAACTTCCTCATGCCGTAAATGAGTTGGTGGTTAAGATATGATTGGACCCAAATGCAGCTGTGTCTTCAGTTCATGCATGCAGTCTCTACTCTGTCCTTTTGAACAATCCACTTGCAAGATGTGAACAGCTATTCATGGATTTTCCTTCTTCTTAAATGAACAAAGAACGTGTGTTATGGTACAGAAGTTCCCAGACTTCTGTGTAAGGAAGAACCATCCAGAATGAGGGTCTTTTTCAAAGATTCCATTCCAGAAGTTCCACCCAAAGAGACATGATCTTCTTAGTCCTCTGCAAGTCCAGAATCTTCATTTTAAAATACTCCATAAGGATTCACACACAATTATGAGAAAAACTGCTACAGGGTCTGATACAGAGTCCAACTCAGAAATGTTTGTTGAATGAATACATGCATGAACAAATTATCCAGACTATAATCTCTAGCAAATAAACCACAGTTCTATAAACAGCCAGAATCTGAACTCTCACTTGAGCTCAGCTGGTTCTCCCTGATAAATTAGCAGAGAGGGGAAGCTCTCTGTAAGAAAAATAAGCGCAATACAATAAGTATGGCAGTATAATAAATATAGTGTAATAGATATAAGAAGTATAGCTACCCACCGCATCACTATTTCTATTCTTTCTACCCTGTTTCCCTCTCTCTGGAGCCTATACTGTTCCTTAAAGCTAAAATACTTATTCCTAAGCCCTTCACAGGGCTTCTCCTTGTCATTGTTTCCACATGAACATTCCTCCTTACAGAGGCTTTCCCTAGACCTCCTCCAACAACCCTAATCATTCTTTATTACTCTGCCTTAATTTCCCGCATCATATTTACTACTTTTGGAACTATCTTGATGGTTTCTTTCTTTTTCTGTCTCCCCCTCTAGAATGAAAGCGTCACATGATCAGACCAGGTCTGTCTTATTTTTGTATCTGCAGAAAGTAGTTCAAGGCTTGAACTAGTTGGGGATCCATGAATAATTTGTGAATGAATGGATCAACACATTCGAATCAAGCAATTCTTTGCATTTACACTAGAGCAGGACATGTGGGAGAAAAGTTAAAAGTTAAGTTAAACGATTGATTAGCTGTCATTTTGACTATTTTATAAGGCTCAAGTCTTGTGTGGATTTATTTTGTACAGTTTCATCATTTTTCAAATGTCTTCCCAAAATAAGCCCTAGAATATACCAGATCTCCCAGTGGACATGTTACCATAATTTTGGAATCAAGCTTTCCCCCCCCAAAATATCAGTTTCACTGGTGGTGTGTGCCATCTGGGAGAGCAGCTGGAAGAAGGAAAACAGAGACAGGATGGGATTCAGCTTCAAGTTTCCATCATTCCAGGTGTCAAATAGTTGTCTCTTTGTTTACAGGAATCTAAACAGCAAGTGTGTGATGTCGGTTTGAGGGAAGACTCCCAGACATGGGGATGCAGGATATCAAAGTAACAAAACAGGGGGTGGCCCCGTGGCTTAGCGGTTAAGTGCGCGCGCTCCGCTACTGGCGGCCCGGGTTCGGATCCCGGGCGCGCACCGACTCACCACTTCTCCGGCCATGCTGAGGCCGCGTCCCACATACAGCAACTAGAAAGATGTGCAGCTATACATGCAACTGTCTAGTGGGGCTTTGGGGAGAAAAAGGAGGAGGAATGGCCATAGATGTTAGCTCAGAGCCGGTCTTCCTCAGCAAAAAGAGGAGGATTAGCATGGATGTTAGCTCAGGGCTGATCTTCCTCACACACACACACACACACAAAAAGTAACGAAACAAGTGGTAGACTAATTTTGAAAAAATAAGGTAAAGTGTCATATTACAAAGTAAATCCTTTGCAATCTGTTGAGCAGCTAATCCCAGAGAAGAAAAAAAATAAAAGCAGGTGACCCAAGCAGCACAGCATTGGCAACGGCAGTCTGTGTCTAATTTATCACTGGCTTAACTACAGGTGTGACAAAGGTTTAATATATTTTTGAAGTGTTCAAACGCCCACAATAGCAATTCCACAGCTGCAGTTAGAGATGTGTCTCCAACATCAGACTAGAAGATACATTGTCCCTCTAGAAGAGCAATAGAGATATCTGTATTCTCTCTTGTCTTTTTTTCTTCCTTGATTTCTTTTTGTTTTTCTTTCCTTCCCTCTCTCCCTCCCTCTCTTCCTTCCTTCCTTCTTTCACTTCTCTTTTCTTTTTATTGAGAAGACTAGAGCCAGCCCTGATGACATAGTAGTTCAAGTTCTGCATTCTCTCTACTTCAGTGGCCGGCGTTCCTTTCCTGGTCATGGAACCGTACCATCCATCTGTCAGTTGCCATGCTGTGGTGACTACTCAAATAGAAGGACTTACGACTAGGGTATACAACCGTGCACTGGGGCTTTGGGGAGGGAAAAAAAAGAGGAAGATTGACAACAGATGTTAGCTCAGGGTGAACCTTTCCCTGCAAGAAAAAAAAAAAAAAAAAAGACTGAATTATTTGTTTGGGATGCTAAGCTACCACTGTCTTATCACCATCTTAACACAACAAACAAAATCGCCAGATGTCAGAAATGCCACTTTGGAGACAAATGGAGGACAAAGTATTGTCATCACACCAGCAGCGATTAATTCTTTTATTAGCTTGAGTGTAGCTTTCCACTTACCTGCTGTATTTCGTAAGAACTGCGTTATCTAAGATGAGCAAGGCTTTCGTCAGCACTTTGTGAAGGGGGCAGAAACCAGGCATGTGCAGATTGGTTTGAACATGATGAAGAACTCTCTTCCCTGTCTTCTTCCCCTATCTTGACCTCATTAGAACTGGAATCAGCAAAGCGAAGTGGGAGTCCACTAGACTGTGAAGAAAGGAGGTCTGGGTTTCCATCTCTTTTGTGACCTTGGACAAGTTAGTAACCATTTTGAGCCTCAGTTTCCTGATTTATGAAATGAGGAGAGTTTGAGCTCCTAGTATGCAAGAATGTTCTCTTTTGTAAATTGATTTTTTTTTCCAGTTCTTTGATAGACGAGGTTAAAAGTACTAATAATAAATAAACCTTATGTGCCAGGTACAATTTTAAGCATTTAACACACATCAACTTCCTTAAGCCTCGCAACCAACCTGGTTAGATGTATGCTAATGTTACCATTATTTTCTGTCTGAGAAAATGTGAGACACAGAAGGATTAAGTAACCTGTCCGAGATTACTTCCTTCTTGCATGGAGACAGAATTTGAACCATGGTCATCTAGAACCAAATATTTTGTTCTCTTATCGCTTTGCGAGGAGCTGAGTTTCTGTAATCTCAGATTTGGTTACCATTCCTGAGATTCTCCACTTAATAGCTGTTTAACCCCGAGTGAGTTACTGGTTGCGCCTCACTTTTTTTCATCTGTAAAAGAGATATTATTACAGTACCTTCCTCAAGGCTGTTTGGAGGAATTTAATGAGAGGATATTGTTATCTTAGTCAGGGCAAGCTGGTTTATGATTCAATAATAACTCAACTTCCAAAACTCAGTTGCTTAAAACTACAAAGATTTCTTTCTGTCACTATGCCTCATGGCCAAGGCAGTTGGTAGGGATTCTGCTTCCTGTCTCTGGTCACTCATGGACTCAGGCTAATGGAGAATCGAACAGCTGAAGAGTCATCTGCCTGGTAGTAGAGGAGGAGACAACTGAAGAGTTGCGAATTTTCCCTGCCTAATCTGAATGTGACCGACACCCCAGCCATTGGTCAGAAGTAGTCACATGGCTTTGCCTACCTTTAAGGGAGCTAGAAATGCAGAACAATAGGATATTACATGATCACTCCTCTTCCTTTGACAAATATGAAGGTCTTTCATAAGATTCCAAATGTGGTTACCACTCAATAAATAGTTGCTATTGCAGTTATCACCCTAATCATTATCAAAGCATTAACAGGATTTTATCACCTATTATTGGACAATTCAAAACTGATGCTGTAACTTGGAGTGCTCGATATGATAACTTTAAAAGAAGTGTTGAAATGTATGGAGATTAACGGAAATGATAGAGGATGATTTTTTGAACCCCAACAGATAAAGTATTAATTCTTCCTAAATCATGGAACAATTTGGAATAGTTGCTTATACAGTTAATTAACTGTTATTTAGCTTTTTTTCTTCCCCCAGATTGTTTCCATCTGTGTTACACTCACCTATTTATGAGCAATAAAAAGTTGGGTGTCATCAAAGGAACAACTTGCCCATCTCATTGGCTAATACAATATAAATCATCTCCATCCTTTTATGCCCCATCAGCTCATTTATAAGATATTGCCCTTTATTATGACAGATTTTATGATATTTTGTGATGACCAGCCACGGGGAAAAAATGGTTTAATGCACTGACATCTAATTTTATTATCTCTGGTACCTATTCATTTTTTAGAACCATTTCTTGACTTTGTGCCAGTTTAAGCATGAAGCTTTAAAGACTAGATGATGACAGGGCCGGGAATTAAACCTTTAAATAAGAATGGGATTAGAAAGACAAATCACAAAGAGATTTCAATCATTTAGCATCCCTCCCAGCATTTTAATAAGTGGTACTTACGAAATAAAAAGCACATCACACAGCCCGTTCTCTGTAAGACGTATGTGTGTTAGGAGCCTTTCAGGGTTAGATGATGAGTTACTAACATTGGCCCAAGATAAGGGAGCGGAACAAACATACATCCAGTACTTAGTATATCCAAAACACCACACTGGATGTTTTACTTATGTTATCTCACTTTATCTTCAAAAAATACTGCGAAGGAGTTAACAATTGTCCTCATGCTAAAATGTGGAAAATAACAAGTGGAAGAAAAATGAGGAAAGTTTAAACTTGCTTCCCACACTGGCCATCTTTTCCAAATACCTGTTGCTTGCACTTTGCATCTGCTGTTCTCTCTGGTTAGAATGGTCTTTGCCCAGATTTTGCATGACTGGCATCAGCTTATCATTTGGCTCAATGCAAATTTCTTGGGGTTGGGGAGGGATCTTCCCTATGGAAGTTGGCTTCCCTGCCCCCACCAGCTGTTCTCTCTTACATCATCCTGGGCTTATTGATGTTGTGTTTGTGCAAATTCTATAATAAAGAAGTGTTTGTTTATGTGCTTATTGCTTATTATGTCTTTCTTTTTCCACTAAGGTCCAAGCTTATGAGGGCGGGGTCTTATATATCTTATTCACTTCTTTATCTCCGGAGCTTAGAAGAATTTCTGGCAGAGGGTAATTTCTTAGTAAGTACTATTTCAAGGTAATCAATATCTTTTTTAGTTAGAGATACTGAAGCACCAAAATACAGAAGTCACCTGCTTAAGATCATACATCACGAAAATGGCAAAGCTGGGTCTGGAACCCAGGCAATAGCTATAACAGATAACACTGATAGAGTAAATTACTTTTGTGCCACTCATTGTTCCTTAGGACAGTACTTTGGGTATATTAATTCAGTTAATCCAAACAAAAATCCAATTATTTTTTAATTCCCATTTTACAGTTGAGGAATATGAGGCAGAAAGGTTCAGTTAACATACCCAAAGTCTCCTAGTCCCTTGTCAGCACTCTTTTTACTGTACTGCCTCTCAAGCTTAGCTTTTAGAGTATCATTCATTCTTTTATTTGACAAAACCAAAGAGTACTCTTTAGTCCAACCTTCTCTGCCCAACGGAGAAGAGAACTGGAATACAGGTTTTTCAAGTATCCACACAGGCTGCATTCACCAACCCCATGAAGTGTAGTCTGCTTAGCTACAGGCACTCAATGAATACTTGTTAATGTGTAAATAAATGGCTGAAATGGCATGCATTCGTAGAAAACAGAACATTTATTAAGCATCAGGGAGGCTGGTTGGCTGATAAGTTAATTGCTTACATTGTATCATTTAACCTTCCCAAGATTTCTGACAGCGAGGAAGTTATTGTCCCTCTTTTGCAGGGGAGGAACCAGAGAATCCACAAAAAGCTATGTATCATCATGCTTGTTTACATTTCTATTCTTTGTGAGGGTTGAATTCATATCCAGACTAGGAAGGTTGGACAGGAGTCAGACAGAACCAGTTATCCACGCAAGTAATGGTTCTGATACTTAAGTTAGTACCTGTGGGAGTTTGTGGGTTTCACTTTACCTCTGAGTTTCTATTTACTCATTTCTGAAACGGAAATACTAATAGTCGCCACCTAATGGCAAAAATTTATTGAAATTCTTCACGTAAATTTCTTAACACAGTGCCAACACACAGTGAAAATTCTCCCAGTCTTGAGGGAAGACTAGTTCTAGACAAAAAGCAGACTTTATTTTTCACCCTCCATGCTCCCAAGCCTGGTACTCTTTCTCCTATAAATAAGACGGTTTGGAGATGAGCATGGGCTTAGACACATTATTGTGTCCAACTGCTAGTCGGAGAGGGGGTCCCCAGACACCCATCTGGTTGCTCCACACTTGGCCATGAGAGGGAAGGATCAAGCTCAAGGAAGGCCAGATCTAGATTGTAATTCTGGATCTTCCATTTATTAGTTATGTGACCTTTGGAAAAATTACTTAAGTCCTCTATGTCTCAACAGTCTTCAAATCTGTAAAATGGAGCTTGTGCCTACATAATATGGTTGTTGTGACAATGATATGAGGCAACATATGAAAAATGTATAGCATAGGTTCTGGCTCACAATAATTGCTGAAAAATGTTAACCAATAATACTAATACCTTTAATTAAAAATTCATAAGTAGAAGCACCAGTTGTGTCTCTGTCATTGACCTTCAACCAGATATACTTGCGCTCTCTTATTTACCTAGTTCCTGTTGCCCAATCTGTTGTCAGTTCAAGGAAAAACCAAGACCTCATTCTAACAATTGCATTCTGGGCATGTTGGTTATGTAATCACATTGACCTGTCACACTGCCATCTTTAATCATTTTAAAAGTAGTTCTGACTTGACCATATTCTTGTTTAACTACCTTAAGGAAATTAATTAGCTTTGTGGGGCCCCTGATGCCATTAATTCATGGTCTATAAAACCTCAGACCTAACTGAACTTTTTAATATGGCATCTTTACTACCTGATATAAGTGTCTTTTAAATTATAAGAATTGCTATAGTTAATGCTGTATTAAATGGCTACATATATATGGAAGTATGAAAAATTTCCAATAGTGCTAAGTAATCAAACCCAGGTTAAAACAAAGATGATTTTATTTCTCTTTTATTATACCTTAAAAATACAAAGGAGTTTGACTATGTAGCAAGAGTAGTCGAGGGGTCTCGTACTTCTAGCTTGCAAAAAATGTGTGATGCTCGGGCAATACCTGATATCTGAAAGTTAATCAGTAAAAATTCATTAACCTAAATAAAAGAGTAAAGAAATATGATCTTCAAAGCCACAAAATCACAAATACCACTTCATACGCAGTAGGATGGCTGTAATCAAAAAGAGAGATAATACTAAGTGTTGGTGAAGATGTTGAGAAAATGGAACCTTCATACACAGTTGGTGGCGATGTAAAATGGTACAGTCACTTTAGAAAACAGTCTGGCAGGGCTCAGCAATTCCATTCCTAAGTATATACCCAAGAGAAATAAAAGCATATGTTAACATAAAAAAACATCTACACAAAAGTTCATAGCAGCATTATTCATAATATTCCAAAGTGGAAACAACTCAAATCTCCATCAACTGACGAATGGATAAACAAAAGGTGTTATGTCCATATAATAGACTATCTCTAGGCAATAAAAAGGAATGAAGTACTGATACATGCTAAACATAAATGAACTCTGAAAATATTATAAGTGAAAGAAGCCAATCACAAAAGACTAAATATTATATGATTCAATGTATATGAAATGTCTAGAATAAGCAAACTTTCAGAGTCAGAAAATAGATTAATAGATGTGTAGAGCTGTGGGAGCGGGGAAAATGGAGAAAGACTGCTAATTGGGATGGAGTTTCTTTTGGGAGTGACAAAAACGTTCCAAAATTAGATTGCGATGATGGTTCCACAACCATATATAAATATATATATATATAAATAGTATATATATATACATAGTATATAAATAGATATATAGTATATATATACACATAGTATATAAATATATATATATATAAATAGTATATATATACATAGTATATAAATATACTAACGCCCATCTAATTTTACACTTTACATGGGTAAAATGTACGGTATGTATATACCTCAACAAAGCTGCTTTAGATGTTTTAAAAACCAATTACAAAAAAAAATTATGTTGAGAGGAAAATATTTGCAAGCCAACTTAAGAGGCCACAGGTGTAATAACTTGTGTCAATATGAATAATAAATGCAATAAATTGAAATATACTGCATATGTTAAAAGCCTAAGAATTCATAGTGATACTTGAAAACTCATTGATTTGCTTTAGAGAATATTAGTGAGCCAACTTATTATTCTAAAAATAGGTAAATAAAGGGAAAAATCAAGCATTTAACCTTCCTTTTTTGTTCAAATAACATCTCAGAGTAACCCAATCATTGATAAAGAAATTCTCTCTGTACATAATGGGAAAAGGAACTATAGAATTATAATATTAACATTTTATATGTCCTTAACAAAATAATGAACATAGGCAACGATTATCAGGGGTCATTAATATATTAAAAAGAGACTCCACTATTAATTAGATGCCTCCAGATGGAAGTATGCAATAGCACCTATTCAATTTTGTTGCCAAAAGAAATTGAACCTCTGAACAGAGGGATATATTCAATGACGTGATGGAGAAGTAGACAGCAAAATCCTGAATGTGGGAATTCTACCGGATAACAACCCAGTTTCATCAGGAAATTAATTGCAAGAAAGAAAAAGGAGGAGAAAGCCTTGATTTAAAGGGAATTAAGGGACGTATGAAAATGTAATATGTGAGCCTTGTTTGGATTTCGATTAGAAAAAAATAACTATGAATATATGTATTTGACTATCAGAAAAATTTCAAAGCTGACTGGATATTATATGGTATACAGGAATTACTGTTAATTTTTGGTGTGGTAATGGTATTATGGCTATGTCTTTAATAAGAGTCCTTATCTTTCAGAGATACATACGAAAGTATTTTTGGATTAAATTATATGATATCTGAGATTTGCTTTAAAATAAGCTAGTAGCAAGGTGAATTCAATGGGGGTATAGATAATACAAGAATGATCATGATTTGATAATTGTTGTAGGTGGGTGATGGGTGCATAGCGGTTCATTATACCATTCATTCTACTTTGAATATATTTGATTTTTCGTGATAAAAGTTAAAAATGCATGCATTTAAAATATTCATCATCATTATGAGAGTCCATACAAGCAAAAGACACTCATTAGAAAAACTGCCTATTGGAGAAGAGATGAAGAATTAGAGTGATGTATATGCATATAGGAAATGAATAGCCTAAGAAAGGGATTTGAAAGGACAAATGATAATTGTGTGACATGAAATGAGAAATGTGATTAATGCAATCCACTTTACCTGAGGTCCAAAAGGGGAAATGAAGCAAAAAAATGCAAAGTTACCTCTATAATAATGTCGGTCTTACTTGTATTCAAATATATTTTCTTTGCTTGGAAAGAAAGTTGAGGAGGAACACCCGGGACTTATGCACTCACTCGTGGGGTGCCCAGAAAAACAAAATCTATGCCCAGAAAAACAAAACCCAAACATAGAATGTATGCTCTAACCAGTTCTATGTTAAGTAAGTCTAGTAAAAACAATCACAGTTACATTTATCAATATATTTTAGGTTAGTAAGTAGTTTTCTAGATTATCAGAGAATTCACTTAGGCTGTAAGGGTTATTGTAATAGTAATAAGAACCATTAAGTTTGAGCTACAGCTTCTCCTAAGATAATTCATTACGGAAAACCACATTAAACACAAAGATAGTCCTGCCAATAGTCTGTGGCAATTCCAATTTGGTGTGTGGAGAGGTCACCAAATGTTACTTTCTGGAGCTCATTCTATAATTATGAATGTATCTTGTAGTCACACAAAATATCTCAGCTGAAATAGTAATTGAAGTTCATTTTAAGCTTACTGTTTGGTCAAAAGCCAAGTGAATTAGTGAGCTCTCAAAGATGTTCCACAGAACACTTTTCTGAAATCATCTTAATTTAAGTTTTCTTTCCATTAACACTCCATATACCTGGGCAGCATCAGAAATTGTGAACTTAGTTCTGGATAAAAGAATATAGTCTATAACTACTTTTCCTGTGATTTCTTGGCTTAACTTTCAAAATAAAACTTACTGAGTAATTGAAAAAATATCTCAGTTTAGTTTTCCATGGGATAATGTAGTGCAAGAGAATTTCCCTTCCTTTTTTTTTGTTTGTGATGGCATTATAAAGGTGACGACAGGCAGAAAAAGTAGGCAAAAATATACTAATTATGGGGAAAAGGTAATTTCAATAAAATCAAGCAAGGTAAAAGAAGAATTAGATTGGCTCATGTAAACAAGGAGGAGAAAGACCTGTACACTGAAAACTATAAGACATTGTTGAAAGAAACTGAAGAAGACACAAAGAAATGGAAAGATTCTATGCTCATGGATTGGAAGAATTAACATAGTTAAAATGGACATATTACCTAAAGCAATCTACAGATTCAAGGCAATTCCTATCAAAATCCCATGATATTTTTCATAGAAATAGGACAAACAATCCTAAAATTTTTATGGAACAATATAAGACCTCAAATAGTCAAAGCAATCCTGAGAAAAGAGAACAAAGCCGGAGGGATCACACTCCCCGTTTTCAAAGTATATGCTACAAATCTACAGTAATCCTAACAGCATGGTACCAGCAGAAAAACAGACCACAGATCAGTGGAACAGAACTGAGGGCCAAGAAATAAATCCACACATTTACGCACAGCTAATTTTTGACAAAGGAGCCAAGAACATACAATGGAGAAAGGAAAGTATCTTCAAAATATGGTTCTGGGAAAACTGGACAGCCACATGCAAAAGAATGAAAGTAGACCACTATCTTACACCATACACAAAAATTAACTCAAAATGGGTTAAAGACTTGAATGTAAGACGTGAAACCATAAAACTCCTAGAAGAAAACATAGGCAGTACACTCTTTGACATTGGTCTTAGCAATATCTTTTTGGATATGTCTCCTCAGGCAACATAAACAAAAGAAAAAATAAACAAATGGGACTACATCAAACTAAAAAGCTTCTGCACAGCAAAGGAAACCATCAACAAAATGAAAAGACAACCTACAAATTGCGAGAAGATATTTGCAAATCTTATATTTGATAAGGAGATGACTGAAATTTGGGGGAGAAATAATGCTTGTTTATTTAAAAATCAGACATCATATTTTGTCCATTAGAAAGAAGGAGTTACGAGAAACTTAAATTATTTCCTTAATTTTGTCTTAACTATATGATAATTGATATTTAGTGTTTTAATCCATGTTTAATGTCATGTATTTTAATACTCTGAACTCTATAGATTTACATATGCATATATATAGAAAGAGAATATATCCATTTTTTTTAATTCTCAAGATTATTTTTAATAGGACGATTCCAACAGAAGCTATAAAATGAAGGTAAATGATTAAGATAGAGTTTGCAATCTTTTTATTAAAGTGTGAGTTATAGCTCATTTTTAAGTTTTTTTATGATGGAAGTGCATTCTGAACCTATAATTTGCCTTGTGTTGTATCTCGATCAGAGTCTTAATGGGAAATAGATGGCTAGTTAGAAAAGGTAATTGGAGAGGTATTAATGAATCAACCATTTTCAAAGATGTACACGGAGTTAAGAGAAATAACAACACAGAGAACTAATCACATCAGGAAGCCTCTACACCTTTATATATGAGGGACCAAGGGAAGGGAACTATTTCCAGAACTTGATAAATCTTGAGAAAGGGGCTGTGGCCCTGAGTGAAAGGACATAATACTTGCCACATTGAGGTTAGCATGACGGAACTAGATGAAAAAATACTGTGACTTCTTTACCCTTCCTCTCCCCACTAGACGTTTTGTGACTCCTGTTGGACAAATCTCACTAGAGGCCAGATTGCAAAGGAGTGCTGGGCATGCAAGTCGTTGAAGTCAGCCTCCCAGAATTCAGAGCTGGCCTGGAGGGGCCAATGGAGAATATCCAGCCCAGATAGTATCCATATACTTTTCTACCATTTACTCATTAGCGATTTGTATTAAGTCTTTGAATTAGGAATTCTTCCCACAGACAAAATAGTATATTGGTAAATAATAATAATGACATTATTTATCAACTATGATCCACTCTTAAGCTACATTTCTTCCATCCTATAGTGAATGCACTAGTATTTGGGGCAGTAGTCTAATTTAGTTGTGCCATCATTCCATTTCCAAACATGTTGGTGGTCTCTCGTCTGTGTCACCATCATAAATAGTGATATCCAGACCCTAGAAATCAAGAGTTCTCTGCATTCCATTTCTATGTTCAACACAAGCTATCTTTTTAGCACTAGGAAAGTCCCGTATCTTCTTTGAATCTTAAGTTCCAACTCTATAAAACAAATTATTGGACCAAATGATATGGAAATTTAACCAATGTATATACTCTCATGCACTGTGATAAAAATGTCCATTTTTTTCAGGGGGTCTTTTAGAGGTAAACCACATTCAAATTGTCAATACATGCCCATTTAAAACACTGAGTTAAATAAAATATTTCTTTTGAGTCACTAAAATAAAACTATCTGTTCAGCTTCACTAATTATTAGGGAAATGCAAATTAAAACCACAATGAGATATCAGCTCATGCCCGTCAGAATGGCTATTATTAAGAAGACAAGGAATAACAAGTGTTGAAGAGGATGTGGAGAAAAGGTGACTCTCATACACTGCTGGTGGGAATGTAAATTGGTGCAGCCACTATGGAAAACAGCATGGAGATTCCTCAAAAAATTAAGAATAGAACTACCATATGATCCAGCTGTTCCACTTCTGGGTATTTACCCAAAGAACGCTAATTTGAAAAAAATATATGCATCCCTATGTTCATTGTAGCATTATTTACAATAGCCAAGACTTGGAAACAACCTAAGTGTCTATCAACGGATGAATGGATAAAGAAGATATGGTATATATATACAATGGAATACTACTCAGCCATAAGAAACGATGAAATCTAGCCATTTGTGGCAACATGGGTGGACATTGAGGGTACTATGCCAAGTGAAATAAATCAGACTTTTATGGTATATGAAATACAGTATGATTTCACTGATGTGGAAGATAAAAAAATAGATACAAAGAACAGATTGGTGGGGAAGAAGGGGAAGGAGTGTGGGGGACAGAAAAAGGAGTAAAGGGGCACACATGTATGGTGATGGATAGAAACTAGACTTTTGATGGTGAACATGATTTAATGTACACAGAAGTCAAAATATAATGATATATACCTGAAATTTATATAATGTTATAAACCAATGTTACCTCAATAAAAAAATAAAATAAAATAATTTAAAAAAAAAGAGTAGGGATTTGAATTTAAATTTTGGTTCTTGTACGTCTTAGTCTCTTTGGGCTGCTTTAACAAACTACCATAGACTAGGTGGCTTATAAAAGACAAAAGTTTATTTCTCATAGTTCTGGAGCTGGGAAGTCCAAGACTAAGGCATCAGCAGATTTGGTGTCTGTTGAGGTCCCTCTTCTGGGTTGCACCCTGCCGACTTCTCACTGTGTCCTCACTGGCGGAAGGAGTGAGGGGCTGTCTGTATGTCCAAAGGCCCCACCTCCAAATACCATCACATTGGGAGGGAAGATTCTCGACATATGAATTTTGAGAGGACACAAACATTCAGTCCATAACACTGTACTTTTCTAATTCATTAATTTTTCTGCATGTAAAAAGAGTCAGATGTGTGGTTACAGCAGGGATCTGCAAAACACAGGCGGTGAACCAAATCGTCCTCCTGCCAATTGTTGAAGAGTTGTGAGCTTTTCAAATGAATCGTTTTTACTGTTTGTAAAAGGTTGAAAAAGAAAATATTTTTGACACATGGAAATTATATGCAATTCAAATTTTACTGTCCATCAATAAAGTTTTATTGGAACACAGCCACACTCATTTATTTACACATTGTCTGTGGCTGCTTCCAGGTGACAAGGCAGAGTTGAGTAGTACTGACGGAGACTGTGTAGTCCTCAAGGTCTACCATGTTTACTACATGGCTATTTACAGATAATTTGCTTTCCCTTGAGTTATATGCAAATCCAAAGGAGCTATGATAGAAGAGAAAAACACACAAATCAGCTAGGTCATCTGAAGGCCTGGAGACCAGAGGGAAAACATAATTAGAAAAGTCTGATGTGAAAGGCAAGTGATTTCAGGCTCTGTGTGTTTCTATTTGGAAACTATGAAGATCTTTGGCCCACAGACTATGAAGTCAGCAGCATCTGCCAACACCAGCAGGAAGTGAGTTCTGAAGATTTGAGACTGCCCTGAAAGGTATTCTTGAATATTCTCAAAATAGCTGACCTTCAAGTGCGCTTGTGGCATATCCCCCACAGGGCAGAGTTGTTTGGATTTGGGCACTGAATTCATGAAAAAGAGTGACTAAGTAAGACAACAATCATATGCTTGTTTTCTGTGCAGTTTGGAATTACAGGAGAAGAATTCTGAGGTTGCTGGAAGATGATATCCCTATCTACATACAGATATACATATTTATTTATTTTTTGCATTCTAGGCAAGAGAAATGAAATAAATAGAAAGGAGAAACAGCTCAAAGAACTTTGAGCCAGGCTGGAGTTTACTACGGGAGTGAGTATTTGGGAAGAACGGGAGATGTACGTAGAAAAGTAGGAAGTAAACAAATGTGGAAATATTCAAATACCAAAATAGAGCAGTTGACATTGAGCAAGCAGGGGGAGCCATTGATGATTTTTAGGCATTTGACCTAATTAGCATCATATTTTGGTAAGCATATTCAGTGAATATGCTTTATAAGTGTTTGGTTCATCGTAAGTGATCTACCTTTTGCCTGTGGACTAAAATCATTCCCTTTATCCAAGATGGGCTCAGGACCTAAGCGTTAGCTAAGTTTAGAATTTTTTACAGCCTCTTGACTACATCTCTCCTGAAATGGTACGTAATGTTATAGGTGAGTGATGGTGCAGTATTAATGGGATGCTGCATTTGAAAAAATATAAAGAACAATATAAATATAAGGGGTTATTACTCTCATCATCATAATTATTATGATTATTGTGTTGTAATCTTCTGAGCAGAGGAGCTGGCGTGCGGTGTACACCCTGCTGTGTGAGCTTTGAACTTTTATAGAGTTATGATTAGTATAGATTTGGCATTTCAGAACTTCCAGCCTGGAACTTATTAACCTTACTAATGTAATTGACCTAAAACGACATTCACAGTTAAAGCAATGAAGTTCCTTGGAACACACAGTTGGTATTCTGACATGAGGGATGGGTACTGTTAAATTGACCTGGGGAATCCAGGAAAGAGAAAACATTCTTGTGGTTTCCTTTTGGAACTAATTGTTCTCTCAGTGGGAGATGGAAGAAGGAGTCAAGTACCACCTTGGCCCATCTAACCTATAGTTCCAGCATTTAGAGCTCTATAGCTCACTGAGGGGAAGGTGGTTTTCTAGCAAAAGAAACCATAATAAACTCCAAAGTTCTATTTCATTCCAAAAGGTTGGTGGCAACGATAATAGCTTGTGTCTTTCTTGGAGAGGAGAGAGATAGATAATCCAAGGATCTTAAGTAGGAAAGGACACAACATACCTGTGGAGAAAAATTCTATACTAGTCAGTCATGATGTATTAATTATGTGAGATAAAGAAGAGATGGAGAAGGGAAGGTTCTTATTCAGTGAAGTAACTATTACGGTGACAAAAATCAGAAGTAATGGAAGACCAGAGAGACAGTACTCTCCACTTAGCTTAAAAGGAAAAACCTACCTGTAATTCCACAGTCTACTGATCTTGTCATTTTATCAGTGCAAGTGAAACATAAAAACCTTATCTCCCACCACCCTCCCCCATTTATAATATAATCATCTTGAATACTTTCCCTACGTACATTTGGAACCACATCAGACAGGTATACTTTTTGCTTCCACCGTAAAACATAATTTTTAAAAAACTAGAGGAAAAGTAAAGTGTACTCCATTCACCCATATTTTTGCTTGCTGTGTTCTTTCTTCCTTCCTCATATTCTGAGGTTCCTTCTATCATTTCCTTTCTGATTAGATGACTGCCTTTAGCTATTCTTTTAGGGTAGGTCTGCTGGTGGCAAATTCTCTCAGTTGTCCTTCATCTGAGACTGTCTTGATTTCTCCTTCATTCCTGAAGGATAGTTTTCTTACATAAAGGAATCTGTGTTGCCAGTTATTTTCTTTCAACACTTGAAAAATATTGTTCCACATCCTTCTGGCCTCCGTGATTTCTCACGAGAAATCTGGAGACATTGGAGTTGTTTCCACCTTTATGTAAAGTGGTCATTTCTCTTTCACTGCTCTTAAGATTTTTTTCTTTGCCTTCAGCTTTTAGAAATTTGACTATAATGTGTCCTGGTGTGGGTTTCTTTGGGTTTATCTAGTTTGTAGTTAACTCAGCCGTTTGCAACTGTAGGTTTTTGTCTTTTGCCAAATTTGGAAATTTTTCAGCCATCATTTTAAGTATTTCTTTTCTTTTTTTTTTTATGAGGAGGATCAGCCCTGAGCTAACATCTGATGCCAATCCTCCTCTTTTTGCTGAGGAAGGCTGGCCCTGAGCTAACATCCGTGCCCACCTTCCTCCTCTTTATATGGGACGCTGCCACAGCATGGCTCAACAAGCAGTGCGTCAGTGAGTGCCCGGGATCCGAACAGGCGAACCCCGGGCCGCCGCAGCGGAGCACGCGCACTTAACCGCTTGTGCCACCGGGCCAGCCCTTTAAGTATTTCTTGATCCTCACTCTTTTTCTCCTCTCTTTCTGAGAATCAAATGGCATGACTGTTGGATATGTTATTTGGTTCCCCAGATCCCCAAGCCTCTTTTTTCACCCTGAGTCTACTCTGTTATTCAGATTGGGTCATTTCTCTTGTTCTTTCTTCAAGTTCAGTAGTTCTTTCTTCTTGTCTCTCCATCCTGATGTTGAGTTCACTCACTGAGTTTTTATAATTTTTGGTTATTGAATTTTTCAATTCAAAAATTTCCATTTGACTTCTCTTTATACATTCTATTTCTTTGCTGATACTATTTCTTTGCTGAGACTTTCTACTTTTTTTAAAAAATGGTGTTTCTAGTGTGTTAGGAATTGCCCATTGAAGCATTGTTATGATGGATGCTTTGATATCTTTGTGAAATAATTCTAACATTCTGTCATCTTGGTGTTGGCATTTATTGATTGCCCTTTTTCATTCAGTTTTTCACTCAGTTTCCCTGCCCAGTATCCATTCCAGTGATTAATCACTACTTATTTTTCAGGTTTTGGACATCATCTCTCGTAGGAAGCTTTTCCTGACTCCCATACACAGTTTAGATTAAATGCCCACTCTAGGAATTGAACCTGCTTTCTCCTCATCAAAGCACTTATCAAACTATATTGTGTTTCATGCAGCTTGATCTGTATCCCTCACTTGAGTAAGAGCTTTATGATCTTCATTATTGTATCCTACGTCCAGAACTACTCCTGGAAAATATTGAGTGCTTTGCAAATATTTGTTGATAACTCTTATTTTGTTTTGCTTTGCTTTATTTTTATATCAGGCAAATTGTATATAATCTCTCGAGTACATATATAGATTTTCAAACAAAAGGCTAGGCTTGGTGGAAGACAGAGTAAGAGACCATACGTATATACGATTTTTTTCCTATACATTTACAGAAATTTTCCCCACCACAATGTGAGTATGTGAGTATCTTGGGGGAGAGGGTCTTTGTGACAATGCCACTATGTCTTAGTATAACCTTGAATGCTCTCCTTCCTGCCCAAAGATCCCACTCTTATGTCTTATACATGAAAGATACTCTGTAAATCCTGCTTTAATTGAATCTGATTTGTCTGAATTTTATTTTTACCCAATTATATGCTTTGATATGCCCTTTGCAAATTCAGCCTCAGTCACTGACAAGAAAGGTGACTTGAGCCACTGGGCTCAGACAGAATGTGTTTTACTTCAGAACAGGGTAAAATGTCCTTGACTTTTCGGTTGCCACTAGAGACCTTCTCTTCTGAAAAACAAACAACTGAACTGGGAGCCTTGGATAGGGCCAGGATTAGGGCAAGGCAAGCAAGGCACTCACTCTGGAGCACAAGATTTAAGGGGCACCAAATACTCGGTAATCGAAATAAATCATTTTTAGTGCAATAGTTTTTAAAAATAAAAACTAATAAAAAAATTCATGATGAGCAAAATACTAAAACTTTAAGCAAGGCAAGCTGTTGTTGTTTTACAACCTTACATTGTTGTGCAATGGAAATAGTCATTAATCAATAATGAAATAATCAATAGCCTGCAGTTGATTCCAGGGCCTGCATGGCCATTGTATCCCCCACTGGGTGGGTTTATGAGGGTTGACAATGGCGCATGAACAGATGAGGCAACACAGGGCTTTGTATGTAATCGTGCTCTTTTATTACAGAACTTTTACTAACTTATTTTCACTTGGTTTGAAATATAACATGATATTTTGTAAGTGTACATAGAGATATACATCTTCTTTTGACTCCAATATTGTTCGACAGGGCATTGTCCTTGGAAATATCCATTAGATGTCATGTTGAATGAAGCAAAGGATAGTCAGTTTGCTTGAACCTCCTGTCCCAGGGTCCAGCCCAGGGACAAGATCCAGGCTGAGAGGGAGAGGGCACAAGGAATCCACCTGATTGGCCGATGTCATCCACTGAAGGGGCTATCAAGTCAAGCAAAGTCTATTGCCTAAAGCACCCAGTTTTCTTAAAAGCTAAGGGATGGAAATAAGAGTTTTCTTCTGCATGGAGCTCTCCCTCCAACATTACTGCGTGACACACATCAATGACTATATACACTCTAAGTCACTGGATGAAGGGAAGGGTTGGTTATCTACATTTTAGAAGTTGTGATTGTTTATATTTTAAATGCTCTATTAGGATGTAAATAATTATACCTATGTGTCTACCCAACTTATGACATAAATGATGACCCATACATCTGAAGCCTCTTTGTTCACCAATCACTCCTCCCTCGCTCTCCCACCACATCAGGAGATGACCATTGTCTTGGATTTGTATTCGCTATTAGACTTCTGCTAATGATAAGTAGGCTTCGTCAGTAATATATAAGATAGGTTTGCACATTTTAAAATAGATATATGGCCTCATCTGTACATATTCTTCAGTAACTTTCATTTTTTAAAATTTGGCATTATGAAAGGTATACTGTTGATACATGTAGTTCTGGCTCATTTATTTTTAACTTCTGTATAATACTCCACCGTATAGACTTCCTCCAGCTTATTTATTCTTTCTCCCATTAATAGACTTAATTTCTCCTCTTCTTTCTATTATGCAAATGTTGCTGCAAATATTTTTGAACGTGTCTCCTTATCCAGGGTAGCAACTCAGAGAACAAGTGCTGAGTTGTGGATACTCACATCATTGGCCTTACTAGTTATTGCTAATTGGATCTCCAAAGTAGTTATACCAATTTACAGTCCCACCAGCAATGTATAAGAACCCGTCTTGGGCCACATCCTTGCCTAAAGATAATATTCAGACTTTTTAAGAGTTTTGCCCATGAGTTGGATATAAAATAGTATCTCATTTCGATTTCACTTTGCATTTCTCTGATTACGATGAGCTTAAGCCACCTTTTATTTTATTTTATTTTATTTTTTTGTGAGGAAGATCAGCCCTGAGCTAATATCCATGCCAATCCTCCTCTTTTTGCTGAGGAAGACTGGCCCTGGGCTAACATGTGTGCCTATCTTCCTACACTTTATATGGTATGCCACCACAGCATGGCTTGAAAAGCGGTGCCTCTGTGCGCCCCCGGGATCCGAACCCAGGCCGCCAGCAGCGGAGTGCGCACTTAACCGCTACGCCGGCCCCTAAGCCATGTTTTATATGTTCATTATTCATTTATGTTTCCTTCTCTATAAATTTCATATATATACACACACACACACACACACACACACACATACATATACCTATATAGATATCTCTATATCTATAGATAGAGATAGATATATATCTTTTATCAATTTTTCTTTTGATTGTTTTTCTTTTTCTTATTGAGTTTTAGGTTTTTAAATTCTGGATACTTATTCTGTAACCTTTTGTTATTACGCATAAAGATATTCTTCCAATCCATAGTCTGTCTTTAGACTTCTAAAATGTCTTTTGATGAGCAGTTATATTTTTATCATAGTCAAATAATCAAAATTTATTATGATTTGTATTTTATTGCATTTTCTTTTAAAAATTCTTCTCTGTCTCCAAATCATAAATATAGTTTCTTACATTTCATTCTAAAGCATTTGAAGGTTTGTTTTTCATACCTTGGTCTTCAATTGAGTGTGTTTATTCAGTTTTATTTTATTTTTTTAAATGATAACTAATGGTCCAAGTATCATTTGCTGCAATTACAATTCAGTTCCCGATACTGAACTTCAAACTACGCTGTTTTGGGGCTCCCTTCTCTGTTCCACTGATGTTTTATCTCTCTGGTGCCAGTACTACACACTCTTAGTTCCCACAGCTGGATACGTGTTCAGGAAAAAATCATTTCACCTCCTTGGTCTTCTTCTGGATTTTCTTGGCTATCTTGGAAATGTGTCCTTTCATATAAATTCTATAATCAGTTTGCCAAATTATACCGAAAATCCTGTTGGGATTTGTATTGAAATTGCATTAAATTTTTATTAATTTGGAGACATCGAACATCTTTATGCTAATAAGCCTTCCTATCCATAAACAGGATATATCTCTCTGCTTACTTAGGGCTTCTACCTAATTTGTCAACGACAATTTATAATTTTACCTAAAAATCCTGCCCTCTTGTCAGAATTTTTCTCAGATATTCATAATGATGTTTGTATTTTAAATGTTACATTTTTAAATGTTATTTTTGGATGTTGCTGGTGTATAGGATTTTTTGCAAGGATCTCATATACAGCAACCTTGTCAAACTCATATATCTGTGTATATTACAAAGTACATCTATCATCCCAGCCTTTCCCTTGTCATTCCCTATTCTCTGTTCATAGAATGGTTGAAAACGTTGTCTTTGGAAAAACAATGGGGCAGTGAATAAGGAGGCAGGAATCTTCATTCTAAAATGTGATTGCAGTGTGATACCTGGAAGAAATTATGTAATCTCTCCAAATTGTAGCTTGTTTAGTTATCTCTCTGTACCTCAAAGATATTAAATAGTACCTACCATTTATTGCTTGAGCAGGAAATAAGCTCATGCATATAAAACGCCTGGCGTGTAATTAGCACTTCATAAACATTAACTGCTATTGTTATTATTATTATGTTATTGGTTCTTATTTCCAGCAGATGTCTCAGTCAATTTGGGAGTGCAAATATTTGTGCAGTTTCTTAAATTTTAGGGAAATTAAGTGCCAGCTGAATTTATATCAGGGTTTCTCAACCTTGGTAATATTGACAGTTTGTGCTAGATAATTCTTTATAGTGCAGAGGGGAGTGTCCTGTACATTATAGCATGTTTAGCAGCATTCCTGGCCTCTACTCATTGGATGCCAGTGGTACTCCTGCCTTCATCCCAACAATTGCAGTAGCGACAACCAAAAATATCTCCAGACATTGCCAAATATCTCATGGCGGAGAGGGAAGCAATATGCCCCTTGGTTGACAAGCCCTGGTCTATGTAAATCTCCAGTCTCTCTGTGACTGTCTCTCTCTCTTACTCCCCATAGACTTCCCAAGTTAATCATAATAAATTTCCCTGTAATTCTCTCTGACCTTCTCCATCCAGTCTTGTCTCTGCATGTTCTTCCCCATCTTGAAGGTCACTAGGTCAGTAGTGCCTATGAGCAGGAAGCCAGAAACTGCAAAGATCTGGCCCCGAAGGGCATGCCTGACTCTATGCTTAAATCCAGGTTGGGCCTGCAGTCCCCGTGAAGGAGCGTATCTGCCTTCCTCCCAGAGCTAGCAGGTGGGTGGTCTGCTGGCTTTTGTAACACCCCATGCCACCCCCTGCTATCTTTCAATCTGCAGCCTGCTGGGCGTTGTAAACCCAGCAGCATTTGGTAGAGAACCTGATCTTTCAAATTATGGAGGTGAAGATCATAAAAAACCACAACACTTGAACATAGCAAATGAGGTTGTACTTTGAGAAGAATAATGAGGAGTCCGAGGAAAGAGTTTCAGAACCTTGAAAGGAGCAATTAAAAGTAATGAGTATTGAGAAGAAAGCATTATTCTCAAAGAGGAAACATAAGGGCCAGTCAGAACACTTCAGCATGTGCTTGGGGTATGTTCGGCCACTTGAAACAGCATAAAAACACCAAAAAGCTTTACCTTGGTGAAATGTATGTGTGGTAAAGAGGAACAGAGGTTAATATGGCACTTCTCTGGGTTGGGTTGCTACTGTGCTTAGTGGCAAATGTGGTTGTTGAGTAATAATTGATGAGTGTTTACCTCTTAAATAGAATGATTGGCCTCCCACCGCCTCTTCTCCACCTGGGCTGGTCTCCAGGTGGATCTGGTGCTCACCTGCCCTGTTGCTGAGTCAACTTCCCAAGCCTCTCATCAACACTCCTGCACCCTTGTGAAGGTTAACAATAATTGGCAAGGCTCAGACAAGACAACTTGCCTCTTCCCAATGCCACCTTTGCTCTTTGCATGACATTTTCCAGTTTTTCAATCTTTGTCCCTTGTTCACATTCCTGTATCTTTTAGCTCTAACCAGACTTTCTCCTTGCCAGATTCTGAGACAACGATGACTTCTTCTCACTGGAAATTCCTTGGAGGTCAGCACCCCTCGTCACTGTTAATTTGGTGATGTTCTGGAATAATCCATTCTAAATAAGTTATTTGCATTTCTTCTTGCTATTGCCCCCTTACCCTTTCCTGATACACACTCCACCATGACTTTCCTTCCCACATAATCCAAATATTGGGACATCAGCTTCCATTGAGACAAAATGTCCAAGAAAAATTGCACTGGGCAGGTTAAACAGTTAAGGAAGACTATGTTCAAGACTTTTGCCTGGTTTTAAAAATTTATGCTTACCTCGAAGTCATGAGTATTCTCCTACATTTTATTTACAGCATTATTTATTATAGAAAATTATGAAAACATGCTAAATATCTAGCCATAAAAAATTGACTTAAAAATGCATATCTGTGGCATATAATAATAGGTAGTCATTAAAAAGCCCATAGAATAATACATGTTGAAATGAAAAGTGTTTATTATATATTAGTTGGTTGAGAAAAGCAGGTTATGAAACATGTTGTGAAAACGATGCTTTTGTGGAAAATGCATGCAGAATGAAAACTGAAAGGATGCCCACCATTTTTTAAAGTAATTATCTGAGTAGTGATATTATAGATTATTATTTTCTTTGTGCTCATTTCCATTTTGCAATATTTATACAGCATATGTTCCCTGTTTAATTTAAACAAAGGGAAAATCAGTTAAAATTAAGGGACAGTAACACTAAATTTGAAAATAAATATTTTATCTCGTTTCTTAGATTGTTAATGATAAAAATGTGATGTAAATATTAGCTTATTATTTAACCGATACACCGTCCTGTAACTGTGGCTGTTCGTAATCACAGAAGGAGAGTGCAGGTCTGTGATTTGATATTTTACCTTCCTTAGCCAAAGTTTAAAAATGTTTATGGGCTCTCATCGGTGATAATTATCTGCTGCCTGCTGATGCCCGAGTTTTTACCAACTGGCTACAGTCCAACTTGTGATTGCATATTTAATTAGCATATCAATTTATTCTCATTAGTGACCCTGTGATACAGTAAATAATTCAGAAATCTTCTACCAACAGACACAGTCACACTAACTCTTCACCTGGTAAGTTGGAAACAGGAGATCCAATGGGTACATGGCTTTCTTGAGTATTTCTCTCCCTTGGGAAACCATGGGGAGTGATGGAATTGACTAGATAATTCTCACTGTGGTGATATATGAGTTATTCCTCATGCCATTCACAAATTACAGAAAGGTAAAAAGATCTTCGTAAATCTGTTGACCAAGAATCATATCACTTCCAAAATATCACCCTCAATTTTAACTTTATTTGAATCTCTCAAGAGAATGCTTTATTTACTTTAGGTTTTCATTCCCTGAGTCTTTCGTTTCTTTTAGAAATCAACTCAAAAAAGAATAAACGCCTTCAATCCCGAGCCTTACCCAAGCAGGGTGAATCAGAGGATGCTTACAGCAGTTAGCTGTGCCAACTTGCTCATATACATGTATTCACTCAACAAGTATTATCTGTGCCAGATGCTTTTCCCTGTGTGGGAGCATGATGCTTAATTTGGTGTGTCAACTGGACTGGCCTAAGGGTTGCTCAGATAGCTGCCAAAATATTATTTCTGGGTATGTCTGTGAGGGTGTTTCTGGAGGAGTTTTACATTTGACTCGGTAGACTGAGTGAAGAGATCCACCCTCACCAATGTGGGCAGCATCATCCAATCTGTTGGGGGCCTGAATGGAACAAAAAGGCGAAGGAAGATAAAATTCTTTCTTCTTGAGCTGGGATGTTCACCTTCTCCTGTCCTCAAACAGCAGAGCTCTTTGTTTGGGGAGCTCCAGATAGTTGGACTTACACCATTGGCTACCCTGGTTCTCAGGCCTTTGGACTCAGACTGAATTATACCACTGGCTCTCCTGGTTCTCCAGCTTACAGTGTGGGACTTCTTGGCTTCTGTAACCATATGAGCCAATTCCTATAATAGATCTCCGGTTATATATATACATATCTATATATCTGTATATCTGTATGTCTATACGTCTATATCTAACTATCATCTATCTATATATCTTTCTATCTATCTATCCTATTGATTATGTTTCTCTGGAGAACTCTGAATAATACAGGGAGTTGGAGTAGTGAATAAGATAGATGGAATTCCTGCTCTCAAGAAACACGCATTCTACCTAGGGAGGCAGACAGCAAACAAACAAACAAAATAGATAAAATAATGTCAGAGAAAGGGCTATGAAAAAATAAAGCAGATGAGTGTGAGAAGGAACGTAATATAGCAGAGCAGTGGTTCTCAAAGTGCCTGAACGATTTGCGTCTTCCCACTTCACTGGGAATGGAAGAGGGGGGAACCTCAGCCCCCATTCGTACCACTTATGCTTTGTGTCTTTGTGCAGGTCACAATCAACACAACTATATGTGGTGGCCTGAGTTGCATGTATGGAATGAGTACCTTTCATCTTCATTTCTTGCATCAGGCAGGGTCCTGCCGGCATGGCCAGTTTCATAGGTGTGTGACCTGTGCTGTGGCACAGGACCTGCATTGAGAAGGGACTATACCTAGTTAAATGCAGTGCTATTGCCATCTTGATATTCTTAATAATTTCCTTGGAACTTATGTTTTCTAAGTGAAGTCTGAAAGGACAATAGAGCATGGCTTGAGCAGAGAGATAATACAATATGAGTGTCCGGTGTTCTTTACTATCCCATTTGTATATAACATCTTTAATGCCCCATGAGCACAGAATTCTGGTGGACACACAACGTGTGGAAGTTTAACAAGACTCAAAGTAAGTCCAAGGTAACTGTGTTACGTCTATGACTGATTAAGCGGGAGCACCGAGAGTCCCAAGAAGCCATGTTTTCCTTTTGAATTAGAACTAGCTTTGAACTCAGAAAGAAGACAATAGTGTCCTAAAAAACATGAACAGCCAAGGAACTCTATCACACTCTTTCTTACTCATGTTCCTTTCCTGAACTAGACAACCACTTATGCTGAAAATGACGACATGGAAGGAAAAGGACAGATGAGGAAAGCCAGAGTTCCTTTTCCTTTCAGCCTTTCCTTCCTCATCAGTGAGCTGAAGGTACAGGGCGTTGGTAGAGTGTGCACGAACTAAAGAGAGCTGAGTTTTTTTATGCAGTGTTTTCACTGTTCTGGTTAGAACAAAACACATACGCATGTATGAACTACAAAATACCAGTTGTGTAATTTTGGTAATTCTGCAAGAGAGTTAAATGCTCATATATTTGCATCTAAAGTTGGCATTGCATAACATAAAAAGGAATGTTAAAATTCACACTAATAATTAAAATTTTTATTTTATTATTTTATTTTTACTTAGAATTACATTAAATAGCAAATAAAACCACTATGACAAGTCAAGAGAGAGACCACAAGAGGAAGGAAAATGCTTTGTATTTTACTACTTTTAGTAGCACTTATTTTCTGGCTTTATGAATAAGGGACCCGGCATTTTCATTTTTTACTAGGATCTGCAAATTATGTAGTTCATCCTGCTAGTGGGGACTCAGAGAGTTCAAGAGACTTTAATGAAGAAACTGTTTACACTGGGAAGTGAGAAATTGGGAAAGATATATGCTGATCTCTTTCCCCTCCCACCCCCGATCTCTTTCTAGGGCCTTCCTTTGGCAAACCCAACTGGAAGATAGCAAGCTAGGGAGCCTGGAGGACAAAGCCCATGGAGTCAGTTTCTCAGGGCAATAAGACAGGTCAGATAAGGGCAGAGGAAATATCTGATGTGGGGGCAAGATGAGAATATCTGTGATATAAGGAGAAATAAATGTTTGATCTTTGCCCCTAGTTTCTGGCACAGACCTCCTAAAACCCTTGAAATCTCCTTAGTGATAAGAATATCTTTTATATGCTCCTGGCAGAGGCCCATACATAGCTTCTGGATGGAGGCTGGTCACCAGAAAGACCAGACATGATTAGAGGGTTATAATTTTCAGCCCCACCCATCCTTGACCTCCAGGGAGGGGAGAAGGGCTAGAGATTGTGTTAATCACCAATGGCCAAGGATTTAATCAATCATGAAATGAAACCTCCATCAAGACCCCTAAACAATGGGGTTCAGGAGCTTCCAGGTTGGTGAACATATTGAGGAACCGAGAGGGTGGCACATCCAGAGTGAGCATGGAAGCTTTGTGCCCCTTTGCCCATACCTTGCCTTATGCATCTCTTCCATTTGGCTGTTCCTGAGATACAGTCTTTATAATAGACTGGTAAACATAAGTAAAGTGTTTCCCTGAGTTCCGTGAGTCATTCTAGGGAAGTATTGAACATGATGGGGAGGTTATGAGGACTCATAAATTTGTAGTTGGCCAGGCAGAAATGTGGGTATTCTGCGCACTCCATTTGCAGCTGGTGTCTGAAGTGGGTTCAATCTTGTGAGATTGCGCCCTTAACCTATGAAATCTTCACTAACTCTGGATAGTTTGTGTTGGAATTGAATTGAATTGTTAGCTACCTAGTTGATATCAGAGAAGCGGTTTGTGTTAGGAAAAACCACACATTTGTTGTTAGAAGTGGTGTCAGAAAATACCACATAACAAGCATACTGCCCTACTAATGGGATAACTAGTACTGAGCTCTCTACTCAGCATTTCTTATTCATTTCTCTTCTAATCCTCATGGTAGGAGTAAATGGCCAAGCTATTAGTAAGCCCATCAGGAAGCCACAACTGGAGAAGTTTAAGTCACATTTTCACCAAGGAACAACTACTAAGTGTCAGATGTACGAATCACACCTGTATTAGTGTCCTGTTGCTGCTGTAACAAATTATTACAAACTTAGTGGCTTAAAGCAACACCAATTTATTATCTTACAGTTCTGGAGATCAGGACAAAAAGGGTCTTACTGGGCTAAAATCAAGATGTCAGCAGGGATGCATTCCTTCTGGAGGCAGAGGAGAGAATCTGTTTCCTTGCCTTTTTCAGCTTCTATAGATCTGCATTCCTCAGCTCATGGTCCCTTTCTCCAACTTGAAAATCAGCAGGGTAGCAATTTCCATTCTCTCTCTCTCTCTCTGACTCTGACACTCCTGTCTCCCTCTTATAAGAACCCTTGTAATTACATTGAACCCCCTTAGATAATGCAGGTTAATCTCATCTCAAGATCCTTGATTTAGTGATATCTGTGAAGTCCTTGTGAATGGATTCATAGGTTTCAGAGATGAGGATGTGGACATTTTGGAGGAGCCACTACTATGCCTACCAAAACACCCAACTCTTCCATCTTCCAACGCGATATGCCAGAAATTGAAAATTACTGACATCTTGAATTTTAGAGCTCAGGGTATTTTTTAAGCCTACTCAGTTTTTAAAATTTAAATTAGTTGCCAAGATTTGACTCAGTAGTTTTCAATGAAAATCCATATTTCTAACTTCTCTTAAATATATGAAACAATGATTTCTGCAAAATAAGAATGGTCATAGTGACTGTCCCTTTTACACTGGTTGTGGGCCGTCCAGGTCCTACAGTCTCCACAGTTTTCTATTGTGTTCTCAACATGGATGCCACATGTCAGTTATCATTTTCCTCTTACTCTTGGACTCTGGCGCATTTGAGCTTGCAACCACAGCCTTCTTCCCTCTTCACTCTCTTCTGTCTTGCTCATCCCCATCCAGTGTAGCTTATAAGGATAAGCAAATTTAGCACACATATCCGAAGATGAATTTTCAATTTTTTAAATCCAGGTATTGCCAAAATATTTAAGGCTTACTTTGGCTAATTTGAGCTTCTGCATAAAGTGACTGCCAGAGCATGGTTGTGATTTAGTTTGAAAGGCTTTTGAAAACCAACCATCTCAGCGTCCAGTGGAATGAAAGGGAGCTTGTTAAAATAAACCTTTCTCAAGTTATTGAATGCCTGTCAGGAAGACACCCTGTTCTGAAAACTCTGAGATACTTCCTTATAGTTTTAGAAAAGGAATCCTACAGACTTCTTTTAAAGTTCCAGATATTGTTTGCGGTAAGCATATAGAGGAAAAAAAAGGTGGATTTGTACTTTTTGTCGCTATGCAACAATGCATTTGGTCATTGCCATTCTAGATTTAATAACCTTTAACTCACGAACTTTCTTGGACACGCAGCTAATTTACAGGCAAGTAGCCCTCACATTGATCCTACCTCTTCATCAGAAATGCGGGTGCCATGCTAAATTATGTGGTCCATGACATACTGGAGGCATGGCAATTCAGGTTAATATACTGCTGCAGTTCTACAACGTAGACCTTAAGGTGATTATTAATGAAAAGCTGTGCTCTGTGTCAAATTAATGTGCCATGGAGTTATGTTTTGGCTCAAAAGCAAAGCTAGATAACTAATCTCTGCTTCCCGTTTATTAGCAGAATGCTGAGCTCATTATTGCCCTTGTAAACTGGCAATATGCTCTGAAATGCCAGCCTATTGAGCCTTGATCAGGAATAAGTGGCATCCTCCTTCATTGGTAGGTTTTTTTTTTTTCCTATTCCACCCAAGTTCAGCCCTGAGGCCAAAATAAGCCAAATCACATTGTTGCCCCCCGCCCCCCAATATGTACCACGATCGTAAATACCACTTACGGAGCGTGTGCTTTGTATTTGGAACAAGTTTAGTCTCGTCACACTCATTCCTTATATAACCTTCATAATAGTCCATGATACATGGAGCATACGGCCCCGTGGTCTCAGCTCTGGCACACAGCAGATTTTCAATGAATGCTCGTCAAATGTTCAGCCTGATGTTACCCTCTGTGGAGGCTAACTTTCCCTTGAGTCCTGCAAGCCCTCTTACCTGCTTATTCTGGAAACTCGACCTGCACTCCCTTCCTCCTCCTGGCCATGGTGGTGAGCATGTAACCCAGATTAGTCTAATAATAGTACCTCATTCTTACCACCAGAGTGAAAGAACCAAGAGTGGGCACACGACCCCATCAAACCAATCAAAGCCTTTTCTAGAAGTGTCTGAAACGGTTTGAAGGTGAAAAAAGCCCTTTTCTCCATTTCTGATTGGACAGTTAATAACAGTAGGGCTGGGACTAAGGTGGGACAAGCAAGGTGTTTAGGGCACAAAATTTAAGGAAGCTCTCACTCTCAGGGTCATGCAAGCACAGAGTTGATACCTGAAAGTAAGTGCCTCCTTAAATCGTGTACCCTGGGCACCTGCCTTGTCCCAGCCCTGAAAGGATGTGAACCTAGAAGTGCCAGCAGCCGTTCCTTCAGCCACATGAAGAAATCCATTTCATTTGACGAGAATGAAATCAATAAGCAAGGTAGCGTGCCTCTAATATTTGCAGGGCCCAAGGCAAGGGTGCTATTGTAGCATATGTCTAAAGATTTAAACTTTGTTAATATGGGCATGCCAAGAGCCCAGCTGGCATCTGTGCCCGGGGACCATCAGCCATTTCCAGAGTCTGCTCCTCAGGGCCTAGAGGTCGAAGGGACTGAACTCCTCTCCCTTGACCTTCCAGCCCTGCTACCTGCACACCTGAGGGGGAGCAGACTCCTGGGAGAGGAGTCACCCACTCAAGTGACTCACCCTGGCCCAGTCACTGAGAGACCTGGATGAGGGACCAGCACAGGGGGATTTCTTTCCTTCTCAGCTCACTTTCCCAACTTAGAATTTCCAGACTATTCCAGCATAGCAGTCTCAGATAACAGAGGTGAGAGAGAGGCACAGGTGTCTGCAAATCTAATCTTCCAAAAAACCCACTTTGGGTTTTAGGATTTATATCAAAGTATCCCCCCTTTCTTGGTGTCCCAGGACAGGGACTCTAATTTTCCTCTCCTGCAATTCCTGTTCACAAAAATTACCCCCCAAAAAATGTTTTCATAAGGTTGAAAAGAAAAACAACAACTGTGTTTTAGCATGAAGCAGGGCCCCTGAGGTGTAGGTGCCTAAGCTACAGCCTGTACAGACAGGGACCCTAAGGTTCAGAGGCCCTAAAATGTATGGTCTCTAAAGCACATGGTTTCTAACATGCAGGGTATCCTAAGGTGGAAGATCCTTAAGATGCAGGGCTCCTAAGGTAGAAGATCCCCTAATGTGCCCTGATAAGGTGCCCTGATAAGGAGGGTCCCCCACATAGAAAACTTTCTAAAATTTTGTAGGGAAACCTCAGGGAAATGCCCTTTTGGGGGCCTGAGATGCTGTGACCAAAGCATGTTGCGGTTTCTCCTCCTTATGGGAAATCAGTCAGATTCTTATTTGTTATTAAGATCATTGTTGTCTCTCTCAGAAATATGCAAAAAAAAGACAATAGTATCTACAAATTCTCTCTGTGCTCCTCATTGCTAAGATACCGTGATTGCTTATCTTTATATTAACCTATTAAAGACTACACGGAAAACAAGAATTTTCGTCAGTGTCCTCAATGAGATAAGAGAGTTGTGGTTAGATTTTATCATTGACCCATAATTTCTTCCCGGATGAAAAACTAAAAGGCTCAGAACTTCCATTTCTCATTGTGATGGTTAATTTTACGTGTCAACACATAAAATTGTTGGGCTGAATGCCAAGATAGCTAGCAAAACATTATTTCTGAGTTTGTCTATGATCAAGTCTCTGGAGAAGATTAACATTTGAATTGAAAATCTGAGTAAAGAGGATCTCCTCACCAGGGCAGGTGGGCATCAGCCAATCTACTGAGGTCCTGAATAGAACACAGAGGTAGAGGAAGGGCTAATTTGCTCTTTGCTTGAGCTGGGACACCCATCTTCTCCTGCCCTCAGACATTAGCGCTCCTGGTGCCCAGGCCTTCAGGTTTGACTGGAACTACACCACCAGTTTTCCTAGTCCTCTAGCTTGCAAACAGCATATCATGGGACTTCTCAGCATCCATAATTGCATGAGCCAATCCCTCACAATAAATCTCTTTCTGTATATCAATATCTATATATCCTATTTGTTCTATTTCTCTGAATAGCTCTGACTGATACACCCATCAAAACAGTGATTTGATTAATGCTGACAGAATCTTGACTGCACTTGGCCGGTACATTTTTTATCATCCACTCCTAACAACTGAGCAAACAGTTAGCTCTGGTGCCTAGAACCCTACGGACAGTGAAAGGATTCCACCTTCAGGTTGAAAGCAGATAAGACTTGAAGGGTGAATAGGACCTGGCCAAGTGGAAATCAGGGTTGTGGGGGGAGGGAGGATCCTTGCTGGACAAAGAAGAAGGCTTAAGGCAAGGAAGAGTTTAGTAAATTCAAGGAACTAAAAAGTGTGCCAAGAGGGAGGAGGAAGAGACGGATGGGGAGCAGGAGGAGGAGGAGAGAGATGGGGAGAGAGAGAGATTGGATGAGGTTGGAGAAGTTGACAGGAGCTCCATAATGTAGGACCTTCTAACCTTTTCACATGGGGAAGAACTTGCACATGATATTAAATGCATCAGGAAATCATTGACAGGTTTTAAAGAAATGAAGAATAAGATCTGATTTAAGCTTTTCAAAACTAGTTCTGTGGATTGGAGGAGAGGCAAAGTGGATCCAGCTGAGATCCAGTTTGGACTAGGGTGGTGACAATAGGTATGTTAGGAATGGAATGTTATGCATGTTATGTGTATATAACATATTATGCCTATTATTTTACAGAACATAAATGTGTATTTGCACGGAATGGATTTCTGTCTCCTGTGTCTGGGTTTTGGATATATTTTCTCTTACAGGTATTTTTACAGGTATTTTCTCTTCCCACTTCTTTTTCTCTCAGATATAAGTTCAGCTCAACTTTATTCACAACATGGAGAAGGCCAGCTGCGGCAGGAGGGCTTTTTTTTATCTCCATGTGAAATTAGAAGCAGAAAAGTTCCCTGGGTCACAAAAATGGCCACATAGACTGTTGGAGTTTTAAAAATACCCCTTTAGACCAACTTCGGCATGAAATGAACTCAAAGAACAAAGAAAACAAAGCTTTGGTAAAAGTGCAACTCCCTCAACCTCTCTACCATTCACACACAGTTTTAAAATGTCATACTTGAAACATCTCAAGAACAAAGGCTGTTTCTACACAAGCAAAAGAACTGCACATATAGGATAGTTACCGGCCCAAACAATTATCCATGTAATTCAGGCAAAAATATATTTAATTATCCAGATTAGAGTCTGAGGATCATGACTTTTATTTGCATGTAGAAATAGCCATTCAGAGGGTCTTTGAATTCTGTTTTCTGTTTTCATTTTTTTTCTCCTAGATAAAATGTTGGGAGAAATCTTAAGCAGCTCAAAATGATCTTATTCCAATATTTATCAGTCAAACAGTTTGCCATGGATAAAGTGTTAACTGAAGCTCTAGCAGGACATATTATGGGATTTGGAAATCTTATCCTAAAGCAAACTTATCTCAAAAGATGAGCTTGTGCATGATTTGATAATATACTCCCTCCCTCACTGTAGAAGAATCCAAAGGCAAATGTAAACACAGATAAAAATGAAGAGTCATTTAAGGCTAGCTTCTGGGTTCTCTGTTGGGAGGATTGAGTTTTGTGATCCTCAAGAAAAAGACTATTTTCACCATAGTAGTGTTGCCTGAATCCATTAAATGTCTTCTTTTTTTTTTTGGTTATTATTTTATTGAGGTCGCATTGGTTTATAACTGTGTAAATTTCAGTTGTACATCATTATATTTCCGCTTCTGTATAGGCTGCATCACGTTCATCATGTGATCCATCTACCCCACTTCCGGGTGTTTATCCAAAGAACGTTAAATGTTTTTTCTAATCACGAGAACTTTGTGCTTTGTCTATATTCTAGTATGCATCTGTGAGAGGTTTCTCAACCTCAGCACTTCTGACATTTAGGGATGGATAATTCTCAGGCCCATGGGGAGTCTGTCTTATGCATTGTAAGATGCTTAACAGCATCCCTGGTCCCTACCCACTAGATACTAGTAGCAGCCCACCCCCCACGTGGTGACCACCATATGTCTCCAGGCATTGCTAAACGTCCCCTGGGAGGAAAATTGCTCCTGGTTGAGAAACATGGTTGTAGAGGATATTGGAAGATGTTTGGGCAGCCAAGCCTCAACTTCTTTTTGAGGAATTGCCTCTGGTCATCAAGATGAGTTTGTGTGCCTGTTCCCCTACTACAAAAGCGGGAGGGATCCTCAGAGTTTTGTTTACCCAGGTCCCTAGTCTCATCACCTCAGCAGGACCCAGGGAAGGTCAGGTGATCTAACCTTAGCCAATTAGATTCTTCACTAGACTCTGAATCTTGATTAGAGAAATATGATAAATGAAGAAACGGTTGAGTTTAGTCATTACAGTGGCAACTCCCCAGGCAAGACCACTGAGGGATTCCTGTAATGATACGTGGTTCCCCTCTGTTCCAAATCTAGTCTGATGGCCTTCTCTCCCAACCTGTAACCCTCATCTTATGCCTTAAATAAATTAGACAGAGTCACAATCTGTTACTTGCAACCAAAGACCTTCCCTAAAACAGATCCTTTACATTCATTACTTTAAATCTTTTTAAAACAATTAAGCAATGAAAAATCAAGTAAAATGACAGAGTCAAACAATTAAAAATTTTATTGTTAAACAACCAAACTACTTAAACAACTAAATAAATGATCCTTTTACTCAAACAATTAAAAATTAAGCAATATTTATTGAGCATCAATTGTGTGCCAGCATTCCTTTGAGTGCTTATGATGTAAACTTTATCTCGTGTTCTCGTAAATAAACTTCCTCTTTGATTTAGTTATTTCAAACAAACAAACAAAAATATTACAACATTACACTAAGGGCAATAACTTTTTATTTCAGGATACTCAAATTTTTAGTAGCAAAAGCCAAATTTCAAACAAGATCCTTTGCTCAATCTCAAAATATAAAAATGAACAAAAATAGCAGTTCTTAGTATATCTTTTTGACTTCTACTATATAGTATTTATATGCTTTTAACTCAATCAGTGAGAATACTAAGCCCTTTTGATGACCACAAAATTATTACATTTTAAATTAAAAGATTTTAAAGGATATTTAAATTTACCTCAGTATCCAAATTGTAACTGTCTTGAATTCTCCATCTTTTCACCTAGTAAATTAATTTCTTCCTGTAGACCATTTATCATATGAGCCAATTTATTGCCTCTCACCCCAAATCCACCCTTCAGTACCTGCTCTGCAATCGTGGTTGGATCCTGTGCACATTTCTCCTTTGCCAGCTGACACAATGTGAAGCTTTGTTAGTAGAGACACCTGGAGAGCCACTGAAGCCGAAAGCAGTTTCTCTTCCTCATTCTGGTGTCTCTCGCAGCAGGCTCCTGCAGAACGCATAGCTTCTGTGGTGTCCACTCTGCAGTGCAGACAGCCTCAGCAGTGTGGCTTCTGTAGCTCTGGTTTTAGCAGCATTTGACATGAGGCAGCCAGCAGCATGTGGCACCTCCCTGAGGACAGCTTTCCTCTAGCACTCAGATGGCTTCACAGAAAATGCTGAGGCATGACACCATCCTGTAGATAGCTTACCCAGAAACCCCAGAGAGATTCCTAGAGAGTCCTGCTGGTACAACTCCCTGGCTGACTTCTCCACTGTCCAGTGAACTATGACCCAGTCCTCTCCAGCAAGGTCTGAATCTCAGCCCTGGGGGACAAGAGACCTCTTCCCTGGGCACTACATCTCAGCCCAAGAGGTGGTAAGTGTTTTCCATACTTGCCATTCCTGTATTCTTTAGAACTCTCTTTTCCGCTTATTAGCCAGTCCTCAGTTACTATAATCCTCTGATGAGGTTTAATAAGTCCTTTACATTAAACTTCTCATTTTCAAATTACTGGGTGGCATCTATCTGCTGATTGGATCCTGAATAGATCCAATCAGCATCTTTTTTTTTATCACTAAGGTCGATGTCTGCAAATTCCAACATGGGGATCACATATGAGTATTTTTCTATGGATTTTTTTAAAAGTTTGACTATAAATCACAGTTTTCTGTTTCTTCAAATGGCTAATAATTTTTTTATTGTATAGTAAATATTATGGATAATACTTTGTAGAGATTCCAGATTCTCTCATCTTCTGAAGAATAATGCCTTTTGTTCCATCAGATACTTAAATTACGGGAAGATTTCCTTGATGTAGTGGAGGCTTGGTTTGAAGCTTTTACTATTTTATTTATTTTTATTGAAAATATTTGACATATAACATTGTGTAAATTTAAGTTGTACAACATGTTAATTTGATACATTTGTGTATTGTAATGTGATTGCCATTGTAGCAACATTTAGCACCTCTATCACATTACATAATTATCCTTTCTTTTCAGTAGTGGTGATAATTAAGTTTTAGTCTTTTAGCAAGTTTGGTGACTGTAGCACAATATTATTGTCTGTATTAGGACTAGTTTATTTTTACACTTAGCTGTAGGGCCCATCCATTAGTCCCGGGACATGGTCCTTACTCTTAAGGCATGGCCATTTTGAATAGATAGCCAAGATGTTTATTAAGCCCCTCTAATTTGGCAAGATTCGAACTCAAAACTCTATCTCCCCAGCACTGGGCAGCAGCTAAAGTCTGCTAAGTTAACTTTACAGATATTTCTCCTCAGTTCCTTAGAGTTTCACTCCACAGATGGACATTTTAGGAGTCAACAAATGATTTAAGGGTGGTTTTGTGTAGAATTGGGAGTTCCTCCCTGTGTCTCAGTCCTTTCTGTGTTCCCCCCTCCCACCAATTTCCAGCTACACTGGCATCCCCAAACCTCTGTCACTACCTCCTCAGTCATTTTCTAATTGTTTCCTCCCCCATTCGTAGAATGGACTAGAGGGCTCCATCAGGGTAAAAGCCATGTGGATGTGGATTTCACTCAGTAGAACCCCTTCTTTCCAGATTTTTCTCCTTTTGTTTTTATCTACTACCTCTTTTTCTCTCCTGTGTTATATCAATCATCTATTGCTGTGTACAAACACACTCCACAACTTAGTGGCTTCCAACACAAACTGTACATTTAGCTCTCCATTCTGTGTGTTGTCTGGGCAGTTTTTATCTGAGCTACTTGGCTTATTTCTGCTTGGCTCACTCATGTACCTGTGACTGGTTGGAGGGCTAAGTGGTGTCTCAGTGGTCTAGGATGGCCTCAGCCACATGTCTGACTGCTGGCAGGCTGTCAAAAGGGGCAAAGAGGCCACATGTCTCTTACCCAACAGGCTAACTTGGGTTTCTTCAAATGGTGGTCGTCAGTGTTCAAAATAGCAACAGGGTAAATCTCAAATAACAAGTGCTGTCTAAACCTCTGTTTGTGCCATATTGTTAATGTTTCATGGGCCAGAGCAAGACACATGGCCAATCCAGGTTCAAGGGCTTGAGAAATAAACTCCACCTCTTGATGGGAGGAGCTACAACATCACATTGCAAGAGAATGGATGCAAGAGGGAAAGAATTGGTAGCCTCTTATAGAGTCTATCACACTTTTCTTCAAACTGTTTATAAAAGTTCATCCAGAGTTTGGAGTTGTCTTGGAAGATTGATTGGTCTAATATATGCTACTCCACTATTGCCAGACCTGTACTTGCTGGGTTTTTAAGTGGACGTGAAAGGCATGTATTGTTTACTTTCTTTTACTACCTTATGTTATCTGTCTGGTTATTGGATATTAAATTAAAGGAGAGTATAGAACTACAACAATCCTGATTACGTCTACTATATGGAGGACACCTTCTATACAGAGATTTTTCTTGACAATTGAACCTGATTCAAAATTCCCACAATTCAAGGCAAGCTTTGGTATTGTGCAATTCTTAATAAAAGGCAGTTTAGAGAGATTAGAATTATTTCCAATTTTGCATAAGGTCAGACTTTTTGTATAATTGCATAATTCAGCTTCTGCTAAAATGCAACCACTATATATATTCACAGATATAGCAAAAGTAGCTTTATTCCCAGGGCTGCATAAAATAAATTAATCTGACAATATGAGTTAGCACATTTTTGTGTTGCAGTGTGTTATCACTTGACATGTAACACTTGATGGGGCAGAATAATTTATTATGGCTTTAAAATAATTTAATCATATGTTAATAAAATTCAAATAAAACATTTGCACAGTCCTTGAAATACCTCTGCTAAAAGGAACACAGTTTCAAATCCTCTGTTTCATCTGTGGTTTCTGCCACAAGACCATAGATGTCTTGAAAACAGAATCTTTGTCTCACTGTGTGCTAGACTCCTGGAAAGTAATGATCCTTAATATTTTCCTTAACTGAGATTTAATTAAATTAATTATTTAAAGCATTAACATCTTGGCTAGTGGTGAGATAAGTTTTGGCCCTGAATGATGATTTATTTTACAGTAAACTCTGTAAATTAGGCACCATAAGTAACTTCACTTATTAATTTTTTTCAGTAAACTTTATTGAGCCCATATTATGTACCCAGATGCTGTGACAGATACTAGTAGGAATACTGAATAGTTTATTGTAAGCATGCAGCTCACAGTATAGAAGTGGTAATAAATACAATCATTAAAATCACCATTAACACATACATTGTCATTAAGATGTTATTTTAGAAAAACCCACATTACTCCTGTGATTCTCCTTTGCTCTCACACTACTTTCACATTTACAAGCCTTCTGACACTAGATGTTTGGGGGCTTTCCCCACAGCAAGCAATTCTGGGATGCCAGCTGGGTGTCCTACAATTTAACTCAATTCTGACGTTATTTACGTGGAGATAGCATCAGATCCCACAGGTTAAGGGCTCAGTCCCACAAGACTGCTCTCCATTTCAGATGCCAATCGCAAGTAGTAGGTCCCCAGGTTATCCACAACCTCTGTCCAACTTGGCTACAAATCGCAGGTTCCCACGACCCCGTCCTCAAGTTTGATTAATTTGCTAGAGCAGCTCACAGAACTCAGGGAAACACTTGTATTTACCAGTTCATTAAGGATACGAAAAAGGATACAGATGACCAGCCTGATGAAGAGGTACATAAGGTGAGGTCTGGGAGGGTCCTGAGTCCAGGAGCTGAGGTGCATCACCCTCCTGTACGTGGATGTCTTCACCACCCAAGCTCTCTGAACTCCATACTATTGGCATTTTTATAGAGGCTCCCTCATGTAGGCATGATCAATTATTAACTCTATTTCCAGCCCCTTTTCCCTCTCTGGAGAACGAGAGGTGAGGCTGAAAATTCCAAGCTTCTAACCATGCTTGGTCTTTCTGGTGACCAGCTCCCATCAAGGAGCCCACCCAGAGTCACCTCATCAGAAAGAAAGAGGCTCCTAGAGCTCTTATCACTCAGGAAATTACAAGAGTTTTAGGAGCTCTGAGCCAGGAAGCAGGGGGCAGTGGCCAATATATATATTTTTTATTATCTCACAGAAGTAAAACAGTAAAACCACTCTACAAAACAGTTTGGAAGTTTCTTAAAATATTAAACATTTTATGACAAGTATAAACCTGAGAGAAATGCCAACCTATGTCCACAGAAAGATTATATGAGAACTAATATGAGAATGCCAGTTAGCAGCATTAGTTATAATAGTCAAAAAGCGGAAACAAATCAAATGTCTATCAACTGGTGAATGGATAAACAAAATGTAATGTCCATACAACGAAACGATGTTCTGCAATTAAGAGGAACAGAGTACGGGTACAGACTACATTATAAATGAACCTCAAGAACGTTATGCCAGGGGAAAGAAGACAAACACAAAAGACCACATGTTGTATGATCCTATTTATATGAAATGTCCAGTAAATGGCAAATCTGTAGGTAGAAAATAGATTAGCAGTTGCCTGGGGCCAGGGAAAGGAAGAGAGAGTGACTGCAACTGGGCACGAGGTTTCTTTTTGGGGTGATGGAAATATTCTAAAATTAGATTGTGGTGATGGTTGCATAATCCTGTAAATTTATTAACAACCACTGAATTGCACACTAAAAATGAGTAAATTTTATGGTTTGTAAATTATACTTCAATAATGCTGTTTTAGAAAATCATCATTAAAGGAGAGCACTCATTTTGGAGTCAGAGAAGACATACTGGAATATGTGGCCTGAGGTACATCTAAAGGATAATAAAAATTGGCTATTTGGAATTTCTGTGGAGATAGGTAGGCTGATAAAAGGCTACCGCAGAGATGAGAAACAGCACGAGATATGTTGAGTGTGTTTGGTATTTGTGTGTAGGGTCTACATTAATTTGGGAAGAAATGAGATAAACAGTAATAAGAAACAAGGATAGAGATGTGGAAAGTAAATAGAACCTAGAGAGTCTTGTGTGTCATATTTTAAAAGTGGATTTTTATTCTGTACGTGATTAGGGTATTTTGAAAGTTTAAAGCCAGAATGTCACCTAATCAGCTTTGTTTTTCAGATTAATCACAAGGGAGTTTGTACTGAGAGGGGCATTGCTGGAGGCAAGGGGACCAATTAAGAAGATAGTGAAATATTTAAGGTGAGACATGATGATGATTGCAAGTAGGGATGTTGTAATAAGAACAGAGGACAAACACTTTTTCTGTAAAATTGGCAGTTGGTGATTGATTGAATGTGGGAAATAACAATGAGGGGAAAAGCATGGATACATTCCAAGATTTTGGCTTCAATGAGTGGGTATATGATGATTCCAACAGCTGAGATAGAGAATCCAGCAGGGCTTATTCTAAGGGGAAAGGTAATAGGTCCAGGTACCTATGGACCATTTGGAATATCATAAGAGACTCCAGATACAAGCCTGTATTTTAGCATCATTAACATGGTAGTTGAAACCATGGGAGTAGATTATTTAGCCAGAGTAAATGTGTAGATTGAAAAGAATTGTAGGTCTAGAATGGAATCCCAGGTGGTTAAGAGGGACTAGACAAGAAAATTATTTTGTTTTATGCTTTTCAAGCTGTATTTCCTAATGGGCAGAGTGAACAGGACTCTCATCTTCCTAAACCACTTTTACCACAACTATTCAACTTTCTATCTCTTATGTAGGAGGCAGACTTGACAAGGTCTTAAAGATGGTCTGCAGGAATGGTCAAGAAACATTCTAAACCATCTTCTGGACTCCTGGTTTGTTTGGGTTTACCTGCTAATTCAATTAGTTAACATCTAAAGATAGATAACACTACTTATAATGTTTTAAATACTTTTAATTGACAAAACAATTTGCCAGTGAATTGAAAGTGACGTGTTTCTGCCCTTCCTATTTCCAAAAAATGATTCACATTATTCACTAATTCAACTTCAATAGGGCACCAAAACATTCTTTTAAAAAAATTTAAAGTAGCCTGATGATGAGCAGGAATTCTAAAGAAAGTGAATCAGAAACAACATCAGTTTTTGTTTTTTGTTTTCTCTTGTGGTTTGTATTTATTGCTAATTCACTGGTCATTTTTTTTTTCATAAAATTGACTTGTAGTTTCCTAGCATTGTAAGAGAATTTAGAGGTCATCCAATTCAGTTTCCTCGATTTAATCAAGAGACTGTTTAAACCATTCTGCTTCCTGATAGAAGAGTTCCTATATGTAGCCTTGGATTTATAACTTTTACAGAATGTTGGAGGTGGAAGGAAATGTGGAAATAAACTTCATTTACTCCAGGTCCTACACTGATAGACCCTGGACCAAATCTACGCTTAGCCATGTTTTATTTGGCTGCTTGCCTGACATTTTGTTATAACTTTAGTTAGTTGTAGATTTCTTTAAAAGGGAGATTTATCAAAAAAAATCATGAATTTTTTCAGCTATTCTTATAAAAAAGTTAGAAGAGTATGCAGGACTAGGGACACATTCTCACACGTTAGCAATCAGCTAGGGCTAAGCAGTGGCTGCCCTCTTTAGATGAGGCATATGATTTCTACTTGCCAAAGTCGGGCTCCATCCTGACATCTCCACCTGTTTCCCTGCCTACTTCCATGGACACGAGTTTGAGACACCAAAAATAGATCAACACAATGACTTGTGGAATAGATACTAACAGAGTGTACTTGGTGCTGGAATATACATCCCATGAGGGCAAATTTCTTCTCTGCTCTCTCTCCAGCACCCAGAATAGTGCCTGGCACAGAGTGGGCAGAGGGCAAAGAAAGAAATCTAGGTCCTGAAGATATAAGGTTCTCACTGTCAAGAAGTTCAAACGGGCAGGTAGGAATGTCCACAAACCATCAAACGACAGGGTGATTACAACTTAGAGAACGTTGCCCATGAGGAAACAGAGACAAGAAAAGTTGAAAGTTGCAATGTCATCATTCAGTGGCTAACGTTAAAACCAATGCTCAAACCCTAGCCTTCCAAATCATTTCAAGTAAGAACACAAAGTAAAATAAAAGACAAACTGTCTTGGGCAAATTAGTTAAAAGAAGTATACATCAAGGAATGTGGGAATAAGGAAATCCCCCTTTAATGTTGGCCAATTTATTAAACTACGTTCCCCTCAAACCAAAAAATAAAATTCAGTGTTAATCCACCATAATTTCACACCAACCGTAATTTATTTGTAGTTGTTACTGGATTAGTCTACAGATACACATGAAGACTGTTTTCAAATACAATTTTAAACTACTTCTATTGAGCAAGATATCTGAGCATACTTTTGCCCGACCAGTTCCGTGCCAGAGGAAACTAATTCGTGTTGTCACTTGTATGATAATTATTGCATTTACAAGACAATTTGAGACTCAATCTGGTACTATTTTCTTTTCAGTGTGCAGAAATAGTGTAATTTGCTACTCATATATAGCTGTTATAAGAAGTATGTGAACATTTTGGTACAAAAATTTTTTAAATACAGCAACACGACATCTCTATTAAGGAGATTCAGACTTGAAAATCGCACACCATTCATGCCAACATCTGTCTAATCCAGGAAGCAGGTCTGGTCTGGTGGTAGTGGCATGAGCTTGAATTTGAGTACTCTATTGGGGGATTCTGGGCACCTTCTTACTTGAATTATTGTTCTGAGTGATGTAGAACTTGGCTGAGACAAAGCACCTTTGGGACTAAGACTGAAAACAGATGTTGTGACATCTTATCCCTTTAATTTTTAGAGTCCATTATTTGCCTGGGTTGGTAAAATTGGTGTTGGTAAATTGAGACTACTTATTTAGAATTTAAGTCATAAATCTGTTTAGTGATTCATACAGGAAAAATTCCCAAAGACTCGGGATAAAGTCTAGGATAGCTGGATGTAGAAATGTCAACAGCTGTTCAAAATGCCTGAGCTTCATACAGCATAAGTCAGAACACAGCCCAAAATCATCTGTGCAGGTGAAAGCTAAATAGTTGACATGAAAGAAGTAATAGAAGGCACAGATAGAAATTCTCCAGAATGATTGACAGCTAGTCTTCATTCTTTGGAGGCATCTTTTCCTTCTGAGAAATTATACTTTTTTTTTTATAGAACAACAAAAGCAATCATGCTATTGATAACTAGAATGCTCAACTAGAGATCTAATTGATGGTTGAGTCATTGATCCGTGGGTAAAAGCTTGAATAGTAGATCAGAAACCCAGTATCAATAAAGGTTCAAAAGGAAATCCAGAGTCCAAGAAATCCATGATCCAGATACTTGAAGGATAGCAAGTCCAGGGAAGTACATTTACTCTTCTTTTGCCCATGATAGGCATTATTATTTGATTGGGCACTCTGCTACTGAGCCCTGATAAGGCATACTTCTCAATCCCATCCTTCAGATAGCTACATGTTTTAGCTCGGAGGTTGAAGCCTGCTTACTATCCCTGGTAGAAGAACTAGCTCAAGAGATCTAGTTCACTTTTCCAAAAAGGTCAGAGTGGAATGCATATAAGGGCTGCAGCTGAGTCCTGGTGTTATGCATTACATTAGAACCAACCAAGGGTGGGCAGAGGGTCTTCTCAAACTCCACTGGGGATGGGGCATCCGGGTGAAAAGGAAGAGAAAATTTTCCCGTAACTCAGTTTCTCTGAACAATGGTTACTGCCACTTTCAGTAAAATGATTCATTTTACTGAAGTAGATTTTTTGGATTTAAATTATCTTATTGACTTACATTATTTAGAAAGGTATCTCTTTCCTATTCATGTTGAATTGTATGAACATAGCTGAATCCAATTTATTATTTAAATAAGAGTTGCTTTTGTGTGTTCTGGGAATCTAAGAATATGTTGTTCTTTATAAAACCCCGTTAGCTGTGGGGAGAATGTGTTACACTCTGGATAGGATGTTCTGTTACAGGCTGGTCCTAGAGCAAATGTTACTGCAGATTATTTACAGACAAGGTTACATTTTGTTCCTTCTGTCATTCACCAGTGAGCTTGTGACTCTCTGAGCTATTTACCCTTTCTCATCAAATTCATTTTTTCCTTTCGTGAATTTTAACATTACCCATTTGTATTCAGGTTTCTATTTGAATATAACCAACTAATTGAATATAACCAACTAATATAACTAACTAATTGAATATAACCAACTGATCTTGTCAAATTCTCCTCTGTATTTCTGCTGTAGCTGTTATGAGTCTTTCGTCGCTGTGTTACAACTTTAAAGATTTCCATTGGCAGCACGAGATGTTTTGTTTAATATGACCTGATCCTCTTCAAGGGCTTTCTTCACATGTCGTCATCTTTGGGGAGGAGTATTACTGTATACAAAACTGCCAAGAGCATCCATGAATAAGTTATGTTGTTAAAATCTTAGTGTAGTGCCGTGGATGTAACCTTATGCTCCCATTAGAGTTCAGGAAAAGGTAGTGTCTTAAACACGGTTTTTGCAACATTTTTTCCTAAATATCCTATGATTTGTAAATAGTGAACATTGCTTCATATTATGCTGGGCCAAAAGCAGTTTTTTTAGTTAGTTTTATTTCATGTAAAATGCCACAACCCTTAAACAGATGTGAAAGGAAAATGAAAATATTATAGGCAGATGGGCTAATGCAACATTATTTAAAATGTAATAACTAATAATGATGATTGATATCAATGCAAGTATTCCTTTTTTTTCCTTTTACGTTAGCATAAGTTGGTTTGGAGATTTGGGTTGCAACTTTACCATATAATGAAAACCTTTTATTCTTTTCTGCTGACAAATCCCAAATTAGGGCCTTGAAAATTCATTCCCATGTACTCTCTTTATCACTGAAATCAGAAGATTTGAGGGTGGGATTCAGAAAAGATATGTTTGGTAGATACTTAGGAATTTTACTTGACAGGAACTGATCACTGATTGTAAACCAAGTCGGGGGCATACGGAGGCTTCAAGAATGATGTAGGTTTCTGACTGTAGCAACTTCTCGGATGATAATATTGTTTACTGAGGTCTGAAATGTTGAAATAGAAGCAGATTTGGGGAGAAAGATGATGATTTCATGTTTGGATACGTAAACTCTGAGATGCTTGTGAGATAATTAATGAGAATATCAAATAAGAAGTTAATATCGAGATCTGGAGAGGTTTGGACTGAAGATGTAGGTTTGGGAATCATCAGACAAGGAGGTGATTGAGATTACCAAAGAAGTATAGAATTAAAGCGGTTACAGCCTCCAGGACAGCACTCTGAAGCCGGGCAGAGCAAGAGAAGCTGGTAAGCTCAGTGAGGCAGCCAGGAGAAAAACGAAAAGTATGCAATGTCGTAGAACCAAAGAGAGAAACAGTGTTTCAGGGAGGTGTAGAAAGTGATCAAGGGGTCGAGCAAACTGAGGACTAAAATTGACCAATGAATTTAATAGCTTAGAAGACTTCCAAAGATCAGGTGAGTGGGACATTATTATACACAGCCTTGATACACGTGAATTTATGTGTAATCATAAAGTACTCTATGAATATTAGCTCTTTCCCTCCCTTAAGCATAAACTCATTGAGGATAGGGACACATTTATTTACTTAGTTATCAGTAACACCCACCTCATCTCTTACCTCAAACCTATGATTATTAAATACTTGGCAGCTCAGTGAATGAATGCACCATGATGCATTATAACTGTTGGGACACTTTGCATTTTTTTCAGAACTTACGTAAACATTATTTTTATGTTTCTGACTTTGAGATCCCTGATTTTAGTCCATCTCTTTAAACTTCCTGTTGGGGAAAGTCAGTCCTAGGCCTTGAGATTTTCCTGATTTCACAATTATAATCCCCTGAATTTGAGAATTTATAATTCCAAATAGAGGCAAATTTGAAAATATCAGTTCCTGTTTCACTGGCCCCAAGTGGAAATGATGGCTTTCAGCTTGTTTGTTACCATTACGAACTGGTACGTCTGCTTCAGGGTGTGCTTGCTTTCCCGCAGCCAGAGTCTGTGTTACCAGCCGGTTTCATCAGTTTCCCGTTCTTATTCTTGTCCAAATGTTATCAGCATAGAAAATAGAAAAATGTTATCTGTCATATAAATATAACACCATCTACCTGGTAATTTTACCGTTTCAGGCATTGTATTATGCTCCTAGTTTCTGAACATTAGAAAAAATAAAAAATTAAGTATAATATTTTATTATGAAAATATCTATTTATTATAGATTCAGTAGAAAATATGTAGCAGTATAAAAAAAGAATGAATTGAGATTTATTTTATTCTTTGTATTTTGGTACAGATGCCCTTAGTTTTTTTCAAAACATTTGTGTAATAAAAATTCCACTATGCTTTACAACATGTTTCCTAAATTATTCACTTTTTCTTGGTCAATATATTGAAACCATTTTCTAGGCCACGTGCTCTTCATGAAATACACACACAGACACACACACATACATACACACACAAACACACATACATAGACACACACATACACATATATGCAAAATTCCATTGCATGGGTGAAACAAATTTCATTTAAAGAGCCTCCTATGGTGAGACATTTAGATCATTTCCAATTCCTCAATATTATAAACAGCAGTTCAGGGCATGTCTTTAAAGCTAAATCTTTGTACTTTTAAAGATTGAAAGCTAAAGCTTTGATTTTTTGCCTCAAAATACACATCTGGAATTGAAACTGCTGGAATAAATGTAGACATATACAAGCGACTGATAAACAGTGGGAAATTTTCAATCATTAAAAAATTTGCTCGGGGCCGGCCCAGTGGTGCAAGCGGTTAAGTGCGCGCACTCTGCTTCAGCGGCCTGGTGTTCACAGGTTTGGACCCCGGGTGCGCCACTGACACACCGCTTGTCAAGCCATGCTGTGGCGGCGTCCCATATAAAGTAGAGGAAGATAGGCACATGTGTTAGCTCAGGGCCAATCTTCCTCAGCAAAAAAAGATGAGGATTGGCATTGGATGTTAGCTCAGGGCTGGTCTTCCTCACCAAAAAAAAAAAAAACAAAAAATTTGCTCAACTAGTGCACACTAAATGTAGAAAAAAATGGTAAAAGCGTAAAATAAAAGTTGCTTTTAATCTCACTCACCTGAGATAACATTTATTGTATAATCTTATAAACCATGTTTATTAAATGTGCCAAATTCTCTTCCTCTCTGCAATCTTTGTGGTAGATAATATATAATATGTGATAAATGATATAATACAAAATTTCTAACATACAATGTTATAAAATACATGATACGTAATATGTGATATAGATGTATAATGTATCATAGACTCACTAATGCTTTATCATTTTTTTTATTGAAATCTTATATGTTGATCCTTTGTTAGTTTTTATTTTAAATGAGATTTCATGTTTACTTTTTTATTATGGTAGATGGATCATTTCCCCTATATGTTCCAATAAATATTGTTACTACATAGATAAGCTATTGATTTCGTATATTTCACTTGTAACAGGTCAACTTATTAAACTCTCTTAAAACTTTTAACGCTTTTTCAGGTAATTTTTGTGGATTATCTAGACAAAATAATTTTCCTGTTTTAAAAAATAGAGTCACTTTGTTTTATCATCTCTGAGATGTATTCTTTTTTCTTCTTGCCTGCCTTCCCTCAATTCTTCCTTTCTCTCTCTCCCTCCCTCCCTTCCTTCCTTCTTGTCTCTTGCTTTGGCTAAAACCTGGTGAACAATGTTAAATGATAGTGCTGATTATGATTATGCCTATCTTACCCATTAATTCTAAAAAGTAATGTCTGTTGCATTTTCATTAAGTGCTAGATGAAATTGGCTACAACATTTTATGACATTTTTATCTATAATTTAACCATAGCATTTTTGGTATATCTGGTATTAATGTGCTAATATTTAATTTATGATTTTGTTCTAATTTGGTTTTAAATTTTTAAGGGAGATGGGACTATTAGTTTGTGGGGGGGGGGCGTATACATGTGTACATGGATGTGCATACTATTTCAGATTTTGGCAATGTGGAAATACTAGCCTTTCTAGATGAGTTGAAAAATCTATAATTCAATTTTCTTCTGGGCTTTAAAAAAGTTTAAATAACCTGGAAATTGTCTTTTCTTACAAAGTGTAAATGAACAGCTACTGCTCCGACCCTTGTCCAAGCACCACCATCTCTTGCCTGGACCTCATTGACGTCCCAGGTTCCACCCCTAGTCTCCTATGGAGCAGCCAGAATGGACCTGACGACATATGTCAGAACATGCCACTTCTCTGCTGAGAACTCACTAAGCTTCCCGTGTCGCCCTAAAGGCTGTAGCCCTGGTCTGGCCCCTCCCCCTCTTCTCTTCTCCCAGCTTGCTCACTCCCTCCTGTGCCTTTGGGCTCCTTTGTTGTTTGTGCAGTACACCAAGCACTCCTTCACCTCACGGGCTTTCTACCATCTTCTCTCTCTTGGAACACATCCCAGATCACCACCCGGTGTCTTCTGTTGCTTCCTTCAGGTATGCTTCTATGCTATTTTACCAGAAAAGCTTCCTGGTACACTACGTCAAGAACCTCCCCTCATTTTCCTTAAGCTAACATATCTAGGATTTATTATATGCCATATATATTTATTATATATAATAAATGTGCCAGTATATTATATATTTATTATGTGCACTATTCTAAAGATTTCCCACGTTAACTCAATTCTCACAACAGCTCTGTGTGGTAAGTACTATCAATCCCATTTGATGAGGCACCAATGTTTGAATTAACTCGCCCAAGTTCCCACAGCTACTAAGTCGTTTACGGGGGTCTGAGCCTGGGCAGGCAGATGCCCTCACAGCCTCTCAGACTGTCCTTTCCTCTTACTCCTCACCCGGATTCGTTCACATGTAGTGTTTAAGCACCACTCGACATTTTAGGTCTACGTGTTTAGTTTTTATCTGTCCTATTAGAATGGGGATTTGCTCATAGCTGTATTCCTGGATCCTGGAGCAACATCTGGAGTTCACAGGTTCCCAATAATATATATATTTTAAATAACAAATTAAATAAAGAATCAGGAAAATGAGCCAAGTGCAGAGATTTTTTGAGGGAGTAATTCTTCGATACCTTTTAAAAGCTTTCATTATAGTTAGTGTTCTATTAGGTTGTCTATATCCAGAGTCACTTTGGTCATTTTTTTCCCCTAGAAAATCAGTCTTCTCAGTGCTCCCCTCCAACTGGATATGTGGAAAGCTAACACTTTAATATTCTCTGTTTATCTGAAAGGCTATCTCTCTTATCCATCTTAACATTGTGCTTTGTGATTTAGCTCTTGTTTTTCTCAGTTAGGCTTGTAAGGCTGTTATAAATGTTAAGTTAGTAAGTATAAAGAATCAGTTCCTAAACATAATCAATAAATCCACTACTTTTTCTGATTTCTATTTTTGCTAAAATTCTGCTTTTTTGTTGATTCATTCTTTTTCTTTCATTAATTTCCATTGTCATTGTTTTTCACCTTATTTCACATATTATCATTTTTCCTTACATAATTATGAAATTACTTGATGCTGAATTTGCCTCACATTGCAGTTTTGGGCATACCCCATAATGCTGATATTTGGTGTTTCATTGTGTTTATTTTCTGAATAACCACTGGTTGCAATTTTAATTACTTCTTTTACTCAATAGTTGATTAAACATTTTTTGTTTTCCCAAAGGCTGGAGAAATCTTTTTATATCAATCATTTTATATTAGCTGCTATATTTGTTGAAGGACAATCAGATAATATGGCTGACAGTTTATGCTTTGGGGGAAATTGCTGAGGCTCTTGCTTAGGGCTAGAGAAATGTGATAATTCTCAAGGAGATGTGAAACTAATGCATATCATTATTTTCTTAGGGTTCGCACATCAATATATATATTTTTAATCTAATGATATTCATTGTATGGTTTGTTTCTTATACCACTAAATGCTATTATATTATTAATTATGCAACCAATTATTATTACTAACAATAAGTGTAATGAAAGCTTTGGAATATTGAACATTAACTATGTAAGATACTGTATATATTATCTTATTACTCCTTTCTTCCACCCAATGATGTGTTACCATTCTCATTGACGAGTAAACTGAATCTTGGAGAGGTTAATTAACTTCCTCAAGATTACATGGCTGGTGAAGAGTAAAGCAAGATTCAAACTCAGATCTGGCTGAATTCAAAGCCTATAATCCCAATCATTGTCATATACTGGGAGCGTAATTCGTCTTGTTTATTACACATGAGATCAATTGATAGGTCAGTGGATGGTTATGTACTCCTTAAAAAAGAACTACATGTTTTAGAAGCAATTCATACTCATATTTACTTAAGGTAGTATGAATATTTTCCCCTTGACATTAACTATTTGTACACTATATATATATTTTTGTTTTTGTTTTTTTTGTTGAGGAAGATTGTGCCTGAGCTAACATCATGCCAATCTTCCTCTATTTCGTATGTGGGACGCCTCCACAGCATGGCTTGATGAGTGGTGTGTAGGTCCAAACCTGCGAACCCTGGGCTGCCAAAGCGGAGCACATGAACTTAACCACTATGCCACTGGGTCAGCCTCTAAACACTATACTAAATAATTATATAATATTCTATTTTTTTAATGTTGCACAATTTATTTAATCAATCCCCTATAATTTATTCATGTCAAATATTTTCAACCGCTTTTGTTATTATTCACAGCCATTTGAGGACAACCTAATAGATAATGTTTGTCCTCATCTATGATTATTTTCATGTGATAAAATATTAGAAGCAAGTAAACAGGATCAAAATTCATGTACATTATAAAGGCCTTTGATCTATATTTCTAAACTTTTCTCCAGAAATGCTATGCCAAGTATGATGCTGTCAGCAGAATGACACCTGTTTTCTTGCATCTTTGCTCGTTATCCTAATTTTAAAGGATTGACAATAACTTTATAGGTAAAAATTTATTTCTTTCATAGATTAGAACATTTCCTGGCTCTCACTGCCCACGGATATTCAGAGTTGAATGGGGCAATCATTTTTCTCATTTATTCAATTTTTTGTGTATGCTCTACAGTAAAAATTTTAAGTTTATACATATAGATTCAGTGTATGTAGGGTTAATATTATCCCTGGGTATTGCATGTGTGTTAGTATTGCTTAAAGAGAAGTTTTTTTGTTTTTTTTCCCCATTAGCCCTTCCTAGTTATTATTAACATATAGAGATGTTATTGCTATTTCTTGTTTATTTTTGAGTCTTGCAAAATTATTGAAGCTCCCATGTTTAAAATGCTTTTTCTGTTGACTCTCCCTTGTGTTTTTATTTTTATTTTATTAATAGTATCTTCTATAAATAATGAGAATTTTTTCTTATCTTTGGTAATAATTTCACTTTTAAAGTTTTTTAGTGGTGTTTTATAATTCCATTGGTTAGGACTTCAGAACATTAAGTTAGAGGAGTGATAACAGAAATTGGGTGTTCATACTTTAGTCAGAATGCCTCTGTGTTTTAGCTCTCTTTACACAATGTTGGCTGTTGGTTTCAGGTAGATTTTCTTTATCATGAATAATTTTTAAATTCCTAGTTTGCTAATATAATTTATTATTAGAGATGGATTTTAAATGTTATGTAATGCTTTTTTCCCATATATCGACTCTATGGATTTTATAATATGACTTTTTAATGTGACAAAGTAGATTTATGGATTTCATAATTATAAACAATGCTTGTAGTCCACGAGTTAACCTAATTTGCTAACGATATAGATAAAGAGAAAGTTCCGTTGTGTTGATTCTGTAGATTAATATTTACTTAGAAATATTTCTTCTGTAGTAATAAAAGAGATAGATATTACTTTGGTGTATGGGTGTGTGTGTGTTTGTATTGTGTGATTTTTTTCAAATTTTGCTCTAAAAAATGTACTAATTTTTGAAATATGAAATAGGGATCATTCTTTGTATAGTGTTTTTTTTTTTTTTTCTTTTTCTGGGATAATGTGAAAAAAACTTGGGATTATCTGTTCCTTCACTTTAAAATAATTCATTCCGTAAGTATATCTACACTTGGCATAATAAGGTAAACCAATAGAACAGAAAAGAAAACCACAAAACATGACCACACATATGTGAAACTTTATGTATTACACGGCCTCCGTTGCGGACTGCTGCAGGAATGATGAGCTATTTAATAAATTATGCTGCTTCACTTCTGTATAGAAATATATAAAATTGAATCTCAGATTCATACTAGACACAAAAATCAATTCTAGATGGATTTATAGTTTAAATATGAAAGATAATACTTTAATTTTTTAAAAAAAGCTTAGAAAAATATCTTATAACCTTGGAATAGGGAATTTTAAATTATAAATATGATAAAAATGAGAAACTATAAAGAAAATTATTAATATGTTGGATTATATTAAAGATGATTTTTTACCAAAAAATATTCTAAAAGTGAAAAGACAAACCACACAATGGGATAAGATATTTTAAAATGCATAACCAACAAAAATTAGCATCTAGAAAATATAAACAGCATCTACAAATCAATAATAAAAAGAAAAATGGCCATTCCACTAAAGGCATTGTAAAAGAAAACAGGAATGGCGAGTAAATACAGTAATATATTCTCAAAATCATTGGTAGTCATGCATACAAATCAAAACCACAATGAGATACCACGTTGCACATGTTATATTAGCAAAAATTAAAGAGTCAGATGATGCCGAGTGGTGATTTCTTTCCTTGAGAGTACAAATTGCCATAGCTACTTTCAAAAACAAGGTGGCATTACTTAATGAAGTTGACAATGTACATAAGTACATTTCAAAATTTCAGCTCCTGTGATAGGTGGTTCTGGAAGTTTCAGTTTGTGGAGTTGTTTTCATCTTTTAGAGTTTTTCAATTGGCTTGATTTATTTTACTTTTGCTTCTTGTTCACGAATTTATTGTGCTGTGTTCAGAGAATTTATTGAAACGTTCTTTTGCTGTAACTTAGGATATGATTATTCTCAAAAATATTTTCAATTGTTAAATGTAAAACAAATACAGAAAACCACACAAAACCAATGTGATTATAAGGTAAATACCTTTGTAACTCACCTGTGTCAGGAGATAAACTTTACCAGCTATCCTTTTAATCTATAGATTTCCTCCTCCAACTCCGGCAACTCTTGTCCTCTTTTGTTTTCTTCAACAATTTGTTTGTTGAAGAAACAAGATCATTTTTCCTGTAGAATTTTCCACGGTGTGGATTTTGTTTATTGCATTTCTGTGATGTAGTTTAACATTTTTCTCTGTTCTCCGTATCTATCTATCTATCTATTTATCTATCATCTATCTATCTATCTATCTACCTATCATCTATCTATCTATCTATCTATCATCTATCTATCTATCTATCTATCTATCTATCTATCTATCTATCTATCATCTATCTATTTATCTATCATCTATCTATCTATCTATCATCTATCTATTTATCTATCATCTATCATCAATCTATCATCTATCTATCTATCTATCTATCTATCATCTATCTATCTATCTATCTATCTATCTATCTATCATCTATCTATCTATCTATCTATCTATCTATCTATCTATCTATCATCTATCTATCTCTATCATCTATCTATCTATCTATCTATCTATCTATCTATCTATCTATCTATCTATCTATCTATCTATCTATCTCTATCATCTATCTATCTATCTATCTATCTATCTATCTATCTATCTATGTATCATCTATCTCTATCATCTCTGGCAAGAATACTTCAGAGGTAGTATGCATTCTTCATCAAGTGGTGAATAACATTTCACACCCACTGAATTGCTATTTTTGAAAAAACCATCAACAACAGAAGTTGGTGAGGATGTGGGGCACCCTGAACTCTCATACACCATTAATGGGAATGTAAAATGGTGCATCCCCTTTGAGAAAAGTTCTGGCAGCTTTTAATAAAATTAAACATACATTTCCTTGGGAGCCAGCAATGCCTCTCTTAGAAATTTACCCAAGACTCAAAAGAAAGAAAGAAAGAAAGAAAACACGTGTTCACAAAAGGGTTTGTATGAGAATATTTACAGAAGCTTTATTCATAATAGCCTCAACTTGGAAATATCCCAGGTGACCGTCAACAGAAGAAAGAATAAACAAACTTTGCGATATTCATACAAATGAATACTATTCGGCAATAAAAGGATCAAACTAGTGATACACACAATATCATGATGGAATCTAAAAACATTATTCTGGGAGAAAGAAACATTATAAAGGAATACATTTTATATGATTCTGTTTATATGAACTTCTTTTAGGTTTTCCCTTTTTCCTTCATCGTTCCTGTTTCTGTTTTCAAATGCTTTCATTGCCCTTTTCAAGTTTCTTTTTCTATTTATTTTATCTAGGGATTTGAAACTTTACCCCATTTCTGGTCTAATAGTCTTTTCCTTTTCAGTATAAAACAAAATAAAATCATGAAGATTAAAACATTATCTATTAGCTTTTTATCAAAATATGAAATATTTAAGATATTTTTATTATTTATTATTGTCACCACAATATTATTATAGTTTCCTTTAAATATTTTTTAAATAATTATTTTAATATTTCGGTGAATTTTGCAACCTTGTTAACAATAACCGAGGCAATATGTTTTTCATTATTTACTTTGTTGTTACATCTTATAATTCCATTTTTAAAATTTTAATTATTTTTATCTCTAGCTAAAAATTATTTGAGTTTTTTTTTTTTTTCAGGAAGCATTCTAAATGTAATACTTTCTGGAAACTTACTCATCAGAAAATGCTTCTCAATTGCATTTGCAAATTGAAATTGTGAGCTTAAAATTCTTGAGTATCAAAATACTCAAAGACTCCTGGGTATAGCTTTTAACATATAAGAATGTAGGGTATGTTAATCAATCTCCTTCTCTCTTCCTCCTTCTCTCTCTCCTTTCTTTTATTGCTAACATTTTTTTTTTCTTTGATCAGACCATTGGCAATTTTTTTTTATCCTAGAATTTTAGAAATGTCTTCAGTACTTGTATAGATATTAGAGGCTTTTTAAAAACTTATACCTCTTTCTGGAAAGTAATTGGAATACGTCAGAAAATCAGAGAAGAGGTCGGGAGTAAAAACAGACATTCACAGCCATTAAACTAAAGGTGATGTTCAACTCATGGTACTTAATGGGATCACATAGCGAGAAAAGAAACGAGAAGAAGTTTAGGAGGAAGACCAGAAAACCCCCCAAATCTACAGGTAGAGTGGAAGAGGGGCAAAGAGCCATGGAGACGGAAAAAAGTGAGGAAGGAAGAAAAACAGGTGATTCTTGTCACAGAAGCTGGAAGAGCAGTTACAAAAAGAAAGAATCCACTATTTTACAGGCTGGCTCTACTCTAAAGCTATATTTATGGAAATAGTTTTGCATCGCTAAGAGTAACTATTAAAAAAGAGGAAACAGACCCCGTATGCATTTTGGGGGTATTTGTCATTTACCAATTTTGTTTTATTATTGAATGTTCAATACATACAAGTATATACAGAATAACAAACCGAGCGGTTCTTTATCCTTCACCTGTTTAATGTTTATGAAATTCTGTTACAGCTCGTTGTATATTTCTCTTTTATCTAAATCACCTAATGCTATTGATCTTTCCAAAAAAAAAATATAGATGATCCTCTTTATTTTAACTATAATATCTGTTTAATTAACTTAACCGCTTTTCTCTATTAATTTATAAACTTTCTTTTTCCTATTTAATCAATTTAAGGCTCTATAGTTTCTTCTAACTTCTTCCTTACTGCATCCCATTAGTTCTAATATCTTTTTGTTGCTTTTGTAAATATTCTCTGTGGACTTGAAAAAATAATGTGTACTATTGAATTGCTGGGTCCAGGGTTCAACACATGTCCATAAGATCAAATTTAACTTAAATTTATCAACTTAGTTTTGTATTCTTATTTTATTTTGCATTATATATTTTGAAGCTCTGTTGTTAGAGACATAAAATTTTCAAGCTCTTTTATGTTCTTGGCAAATTGAAAATTTTTATTGTAGTATACTTGTGCAATTTATTTTTTTCTAGAAGTCTATTTCATTTGGTATATTGCCACCAAAAATTTTGATTAATATTTTCTGTTATATCTCTTCTCATTATTTTCCTTTCAAACTTACTCTTATGTTTTAATCTATCTCATGTTAACTGTGTATAGCTGGAAATTTTTATTGCAATTTCACAATCATTGTCTCTTAATCAGATAAGTTTACATATATTGTGATTATTGATGTGTATGGATTTATTTCTCAATCTCGTATGATTTTAATTTTCTCTATTTTCACTTTTATTGTTCTTTTCATCATATTGGATTATTTTATTTATTTATTTTGCTTATTCTAACACTTTTTCTTCTATTGGTTTAGAAATTAACCACCCTCTTTCTATATGCTTTGATTTTATCCTTGAAATTTTAACGTGCACATATAATTAAATCTAAAATTAATCCCCTCTCTGTACTTCTGAAGTAGCCTAGAATTCATTAATTCTGATCACTCCCTTCTCAGAGCAGAAGCTACTGGGCAGTGTTTTAGTTCCGTAATTTGTTTCTTACAAATTATACATTATTACTATTGTTATATGCAGACATTTTTACTTTGATTTGGATTTGCCTACAAGTTTATCATTATCTCTTTTCCACTCCTCCCATTTGTACCTCAGATCTTTCTTCTCAGAAGACATTCTTTCTTTGTAAAGGATATCCTTTGGAAGTGATGGTCTATGTTAGTAAATTTTGGTTTTTATCTGAGAATGTTTTTATTTTAGCCTCATTCTTCAAAGATTATTTCACTGAGTGTAAATTCTAAATTGATAGTAATAATTTTTGGCCATCATTTGAAGTTAAAGTTAATGTGTCATCTGGCTTCCTTTATAGCTGTGGAAAAGTCAGCTTTTGATCTACTCAACCTTATTTTCTTGGTATTTTTCTATTCATTCTGGCTATTCTTATGGTCATCTTTAGTGCTCGGTGTTCTGCAGTTTTACTACAATGGTCTAATGATTTATGTTTGTCATAACATCTGGAAAATTCTCACCCATTTTCTCTTCACATATTCCTTCTCTAATTCTCTCCTTTTTCTCTTCCTAGAACCCTGGTTAAACATGCAAAACTTTTTCTATCCTGCATGCTCTTAACTGTCTTGTCATATTTTTCTATTGCTTTGACATTCTAGGCATCAGTGGTATATTTATATCTATCTTTGAATTCCCTAATTCTCTATTCATCTGTCAGATTTACTATTAACCTATACATTTATCTTTTTCATTTCAATGAAAATGAAATCTATTTTTCATTTGAGAAATATTCTTTCTTTTTATTTCAATGTACACACAATTTTCTTATTCCTAGTTAATATTTTTAAGTTCTTTAATTTCTGTAAACATTGTAATACATTTATTATTTATTCTATATTTGATACTTTCAATATCTAAAATACTGTGGACTTGATACTACTATTTGTGACTTCTGCTAATTTCCTCTCATTTTACCATGTTTCCCCATGTTTCATGATGTTCAATATGATCCCATGCTTGCTAAAATGTTATCTCTGGGAATTCTCTGAGACATGTTTTGAGAACATGCTCAAATGAGGATTTGCATTTGTTGCTGTGGAAGTCTGGAGACTCTACTATACCAAGACCACTTTAAAAGAACTTCTGGGATTGAAATTTTTTATATCACACAGGTAAAGTGAATTCAAACCCTACATCCATGTAAGGGCCAGTTGTGGACTGCACATTTCAAGAAGAACAAATGTTCCCCTGCAGGTAGAGTCAAAACTTACACAGACAAGTGTCTTTGAGCACTTCTTTTGTGAAATGGGATGGGTTATTCTTCATTTTAACTTATCAGTGAAGGTATAACCACTGGAGATTCTAGACAATACAGGAATCTCTGCTCCAACTGCTCCTTGCCTTCCAAGAGACTAAGACTAGTTTCTTATCTTCCTCAGGACACTCAGCTGAATACTTCACGTGACTCATGAGATTGGCAGACGCCTTTAGGTCAACTTCTTGCCTCAGTGCCCTTCTGGATGTATGCCCCACTTCTTATCACAGCTATCTGTTTAAAGGACTGCTTTAAAATATATTTGATTCCAAGTTTTAGACATGTTGTAGCAGGAGGGATTTTAGGATACCTGGTCTACCATATTTTTAGAAATGCGGCTCAAGTCTCACAGATGTTACAGCCTAAGCAGAACATTAAGTTTTGAAATTAATTTATTAGTAATAATACTTAGAAGTGACCTCACACTGCAAATTAAAATCCAGGACACAGAAGAACTATCTATCATCTCAAGAGCTAGATTTTTTTCTCTTGATTGTTTGCTTGGTTTTCGGTGAGATCCTAAGATGAGAGCACATTCTTGGGGGAATTAGATTTGTTACAGATAAATTTTGATGTAATGTTGGAGAAAAACAAAGCTCAATTAATGAGGCTCTTCAACATGAGAAGTAAAACACAGTAGGTGAAGGACACTGGGGCTTTGGAAACTAATGAAGTTGTAAAGAACTCCCAGTACTTTTCAAGGAAGAGAAATTACAAGAGAGTAAGGGAAACATGACAAGAAGTTGGTGGAAAATGATGGCAAATGCATATTTCCGTATTCAATAGATGGCTGGTTGTCCGAATATCTGTATCAAGAATTTTAAAAAACAGTAATTCATTAATACCTAAATTTACTTATGTGTATCAGATAATTATTTAAAATTGTAAAATTCTATCTCTTCATTGTTTGTATCAAAAAAATTGATTTGCCTCATGTTTTTTCATTAGCTGTGTAATTTTGATTTGTTTGTTTTTGGAAGAGACAAACATACGGGCCACTGCTTTGGGATTATGTTGACCCTACTTTCAATCTAAATATGGGATTGAATTTCCAAGTGGGAAAGTGGGAATCTCATAAAGATAATATACTTCTTATCTGTGATAGGCTGTGTCTACATATTCCATTAGAAAAAGAATATAAGAACAATTATCTAAATATTTTTAGCTAAACACATGGCCCCTCAAACTCTGCCAAGCTAAATTTTCTTTACTATACATATTCCGTGATAAATATGTGCACCAAAGGCAGACTGGGTTGCCCCACCCACTTCTAATATTCACTCAGACCTCAACTTTCAGTCAGATCTCGTTTCCCACTCAGCTCCCGCGGATTGTAAATCCCCCCTGTCGAGTTGCATAGCAACTGACACTCAACCTCCGCTGCAAAAGGTTAGTCCAACATCTTTGTATTTTTTTCCCCAATTTTTTTGACTCTAGAAATAAGCAAGCCAGCTGGTAGCATTCTACACAGAGCTGCTCAGATCTAGGTTTAAGTGCCGCACTATTGTCGTCCAAATTGTTGCAACTAAAGGGATATAATAGAAAGAACACTCTCTAAGGAGGCAGGGAACTTGAAATCTAGGCTGACTCTGCTGGTAACTGGCCATATGACTCCCTTCCCTGTTCCTGACCTCAGCGTTCTCTTTTGTATATTGAAGTAGTTACATGAATTGATTATTTGGATTTCTTCCAGGTCTGACATTCTTGCAATCAAATGAAGGAAAATATCTGTGAGTGCACTGATCTAGGTGGCTGTACACCTTTAAGGCTGCTCCCTTATGCAATTCCTGATGTCAACGCTCCTCATACTGTATTCTATACAAATGGTGTCTTCTGGAGGATGTTCCAGGGGGAGTCATTTATATGGATTAAAATGTGCAACTCAGCCTCTCTCTATGTCCTGATTAAATACTTACAGAATTTGCAAGGTAAGATTTTGGGGTCTATGCTTTCTATATGGGGGGTACCTAAAGATCACAGTGGTTAAATTCATTTCTCAAGGTTATATGATAAGTGGCAGCCTTGGAATTTGAAAATTAGGCAGCCAGACTCCATAAGTGATGCCTGTTAATCAGGCTTTAAGGTCATCTTTCATTTGACTATAGCATATATACATTGTATTTTTCAGAACTCAGTTGCAAATGGCAGAAACATAGAAATTCATTTCAATCTAGCTTAAAAAGTAAATAAATAAAATTTAATTAATTAACATAATTATTAGTTTAAGTAAATGAAGAGTCCAAATATATATCAGGTTTCACATCAAGCCTTCTCTCTCCACCTCTGACCTCTGTACTCCACTGTATTAGCTTTGTGCCATGACAAGCACACCTCACACGGTAATGAGATGACAGCTAAATCCCAAGCCTTACAGTCTCAGAAACCCCAGGGGAAACACAGATCCTGTTTCCCAAGAGCTCCAGTTGAAGTCATAAGTTGGAAGCTCCCCATTGCCAGCTTGGGCCATCTGCCCAGGGTCCCAGTGACCAGTGGACACTGCATACTCTCTCCCCAGGCCTAGGATGACTTCTCTATCAGGAGCTGTATAAGGGAAGTGTGAGTCTCACAAGGATGGAGACAATGTCAGACATGGACTCTGAGAAGAAAATCCTGGTGTGAGAAGTGGGGATGGGTAGACACCAGGTGAACCAATTATAACATTCACCCACTCCCAATGTTTTCGCCTTCAAACTGAGACTCAACAGCTGTCACTGTCAGACTCAGGAATGAATGCAGTGAGAGAAGTTCTTTGTTTTGAAGTGCTCTATTCTCTATTTAATATTTTTCAGCTGATGTTATATTGAGACACCTGTCTGTTGCTAGGTTGTAGCTCTGGTTGACATAAAAAAAAAGATTATTTTATAGAAATCTCCTCTTCCTTTGCCCTTCATGCTCTTGCTTTGATATTGTCTCAGAAATGGAGCTGGACAGAAGGAGACAATATTATTGGTAGGTAGTAATTTGGAAGGAAACTCAATGATTCTTCCAATAGTGTTTCCTTTAAAATATCCTTAATCTGTCTTTTAATGTCTCACACAACAATCCTGGGAAATTGGTATTCTCCTTTGACAGCAAGTGCTACTTCCCCTCCCAGACATGGGCAGAATGTCAACTTTCAGCATTCTTTTATTATTTTCAGAGACTATTAATATGTCATCTTTCCCTTGATATGAATTTTTCAGAAATATCCAGTATTCTCTCAGACAAGTTCTCAAGACAATCTCTTGAATGCCTCCACGAGAAAAAAAGTGATCAAATGATTGATAATCTGAAAAGACAGTTCTATTTAATGAACAAGCTTTACTCAAAAACATGCTGACTACAGATTTTTTTTAATGAGAAGGGTACATTCTCAACAACAGAATCTGTGCTTTTTATTTCCTTTGTGGCTTCCTTAGCAAACAATAGATACATACTTTGTGTTCATTGCAAGAATTAACTCAACAAATTATGCTTCAATATTAGCAAGTGACACTCTATGCAAAAATTTCAAATTTGATAGTATATTTATTGCATACACAAAATGATATAAAATTGATGTTGAAAGGGGGAAAAGAGCACCTCATTACCAGTATGGAAGGTATAACTGTTTCCTTAGGCCTTTCCTGTTCTATAAAGTGGGTATAACTTCCTTATTCTCAAGAATATTTATATAGTAATAGTCCTTCTTGGGGAAAGTTCCTACAGCCCTTTCACAATTATACCAATAAAGACAGTGTTTGTTTTATTTTTCTAATTCCCCTTCTAAGCATGCAACACAATGCCTCGCACACAGTACTTGCTCAATAAATATTTGTTGAATGAATTAATGAGTGCAAATGCATCTTTATTTTTAATTTCATAACTTGATTAGCCTCAGAGACTTGAGAAATCACCTATGGGATAGAAAAGCCTCTACATTTTCTGTGAGTGGAAATTATTATGATAGGAGCTTGAATAGGATATAAATCTCTTGGAAAAACAATTTACTGTTTGAAGCGTGTTGACTTGATTTTTAGATAAAAGGAATCAAGTAAAAGAGGCTGCGGTCCCCCAAACAGTAAAGCACATTTCCCATTGAGTACTAGCAGGTAACATTTACGAATCATATTGAGGATCCTTGTTTCAGAAACTAATTGAATTTGACCCCAGTACAAATTTGTAATATGAAATGAACAAGAGGCAGTAGGCAAAACCAAAATAGACCTTAACACAGTGACTGCATCATATTAATATTTTCAGGCAGTGGAAACTCCAGCTGATAAATGATCTATGCAACAGCATAATTATAGCACTATTGCAGCAAACGGAAGCTTGATGTATACAAAATAAAGCCTGATTAAGTGTCACCAGAATGACACCAATGGATTAACAGCTGAAATAATGTCATGATGATGGTTAAAACAGTGACTAATTAGTTGTTCATTGTGTCATTAAAAAAGAAAAAAAAGTGATACCTTGCATGGTCAGTTGCCATTTCCATTATGAATGGGCATTCTTTCCTTGTTATACAGGAGACTGAACAGTTGGTTCTTTTAAATTGCTTTTCCCTGGCATCTCAAATAGGTGCTGTCAGTCAAAGTTTAATTTCAGATTTAAATCATTCTGACCAGGTATTATTAAATCAAGAGTGGTAAATTATGGTGGTTAGTAAATTAACTTCTCTCGGTATAGATACACATGTACTCATTTCTAACTCCCCAGAAAATGCCTTCCTATAAGAATAATTTGTTTAAAAGTTGTGAGATTTCCTCCATGCTGTGTAATTGCCCGTGAGTTGCTCTAAAGAGAGAAAGACTTGGCTTCCTTTGAAAGCTGCAGTTCCAGCTCTGCTTCATCACAGGACAAACGGAGATCAAGCCCTAGCAATTTATCCATTAAGTGAGAGGAATCAGAATGTTCTGGTTCCATGTCTCTGGAGTGAATGTCTCACCAGGTGTTTGTGTGAGCAGAAGCTAAGTAATTCCAGTTGGCTCTATTTGTGTCTCAGACCCACCACCTTCCCTCTTATGCAGCTCCAAGTGCTCACACCATTGACCCTTTGGAAAAAGAGCATGGTCTTGAACCCAATCTGGCCACTGGCTAACCTGACCCAATCAATAGATTGGGTTTTTGCTCATCTCTCTCTCTCTCTCTATCTGGATCCTTGCTCCAATAACTCCTTGAATCATTAAGAACTCTCAATTGTCAATGACAGAAAACTATTTCAAATTGTTCGAATCAAGAATAGGGAATTTATTGGTTCACGTAATTTAAGAGTTCAAGTATAGTGTTTGCTGCAGGCGTGACTAGATCCAGCAGCTCAAACACTGTCATCAGCACTCTTTTCTCTCCATCTCTCTTTGCCCTGCTTTCGTCTCTATCAGCTCCCTTCTAAATCAGGTACTCGCTCCCTAAGTGGTGATGAAGACGGCCACCACCAGCTTTATATGTATGTACTACCAGCTTAGTGATTTCCAATAGTTCCAACAAAATCCCAGGCTAAAAGATCATTGGCTTTAGTGGGCTTGATTAAATAATGTGACACCTTGAGGCCTCACTCAAATACATAGACTTTTACTGTGACATCTCAAATAAAATTAGGTTGCTTTAAGAAGGGAAAATGGATTCTGGGCAGGCAATTACAACCACCATTCACTATCTCCTCTGTAGCATAAAGTTTCTAACTGTTCACCAAACCCACGTCATCTTCTTCCCAGCCACATGGCTAGACTACATTTCTCAGCCTGCTTTGCAGTTAGGTATGACCATATGTCTGAGCTGCAGCCGATGGAATGTGGGCAGAAGTGATGTCACAACTTTTAGACATGGTCCGTATAAACCTCTCACGGGAGGCTCTCATACTCTTCCCTGTGTGTCATCTGAATGTTAAACACCAGAGTCACCCGAGAAGCTACAGGTTGAAGATGACACTGCATCTGCCCACCTGGATTCCTGAGAGAAACAGACCCTGCAACTCCCCTTCCCACGCACATCCAGTAGGATTTTATGTGAGAGGGAAAAAACCCACAAAACTACTCTTAAACCATTAAAATTTTAGGGTTATTCTATTCTATCAACTAGTATTCTCTAATATAAGCTTTAAATACCTAACATGCTTTTTAATACACCCCAGCTCTGCCTCCATGTTAAACAGTTTCCTATTTAGAGCAAAGAACTGTAACCAACTAGAGGTTTTATCATTATATCTCACCTCCTTATGTCGGACATGCTCAAGTCCCATTTATTGTTATTTTATTATATTTTTATACATCTGTGTCCTAAAAACGTTTGCCTACCCCAAAGGTGCAAAGATTTTCTCCTATATTTTCATGTTTTAGGTTTTCCATTTTGAATTAATTTTTGTGTATGATGTGAGGAAAAGGTCAATGTCTGGTGTTTTCCTCATGGAATTATCTAGGTGATCTAGCACCATTTATCTAAAAAGAATTTTCTTCCTCAATTAAATTGATTTGGAATCTTTGTCAAAATCAATTAGTTATATATGTGTAAATCTGTGCCTGGCCTCTCTTTTTTGTTCCATTGATCTTTAATTCTATCTTTTCACTGGTACCAAACTATTTTAATTACTGTAGCTTTATAATAAGTAATTAAATTAGGTAGGTAAATCTTCCCACTTTCCTCTTTTTAAAAAATTACTTTGGTTATTCTAAGTCCTTTGCATTTTCATATAACTATCTATATCCACATTCAGCTAAATATGAGTTCATACTGCTATTTCCTACTTCTAATCCATTATCACACGGATCATTCTACTCTCTTACTCTTACTTATCTGTAATTTCCCATTCCAACAATAAGTCTGGTCCCCACCATCCACCATCTGTTTCCCTAATTGTTCAATTACAGTATACATGTTCAGTAATATCACAATTGTTAACCCACACTCCATATTCAACTGCAGTGCTTATATACAGTTTCTTTTGCCTCTAGTCTTAAAGATGTCGCTCATTTCCAAAGTCACTTAGGTCAGCATCTTTTTCCCCATTCCCTTCAATGAATTGTTTCATACATTTGTAAGGCAATTAGATTGTTTTGTCACTTTCTGCATTCCATCCTGGAAGCCCCTGATCTGCTAAATGATTTTTAAATTTGCACATGTTAAGGTTTACTCTTTGTGCTGTACAGCTCTATGGGTTTGACAAATGTGTACCTAGTGTCACATATCCACCACTACAGTATTATATCATACAGAATAGTTTCACTGCCATAAAGAATTCTCTGTGCTTAGCTTTTTCAACTTTTCCCCACTTCCAGCTGAACCTCTGGCAACCAATAATCGTCTTGTCTTCACTATAGTTTTACCTTTTCGAGAATGTTGTGTGTTGCAATTATACAGAATGTAACCTTTTCAGACTGACTTCTTTCACTTAACAACATGCGTTTAAGATCAATCCATGTTTTTTTGTGATTATTTTTCCCTTGTTGCTTTAAAGATTTTCTACTTATCTCTATTTATTTCAAATTAGCTTTCAGCAGTTTGAGTATGGTGTGTCTAGGTAGCATTTTGGGGGGCTTGTGTTCCTTGGATTTCCTTCAGCTTCTTGAACCAGTAGGGTAATATTTTCCGCCAAATTTCACAAAATTCACCAAACGATGGTATTTTCCCACCATTATTTCTTCAAATAATTTTTCTGCCCTTTCTTTGTCTCTTTTTGGACTCCAATCAGATGTAAGTCAGAATGCTTAGTGTTGTCCTCCATGTCTCTAAGGCTCTGTTTATTTTTCTTCAATATTTTTTTTTGTCTGTTATTTGGTTGTAAAATTTCTATTGCTCTCTTCCAGTCCCTGATTCTTTCTTCTGCTATGTCAAATCTGCTCTTATGCCCAACTAATAAATTTTCCATTTTTTGCTATTGTACTTTTTAGGCTTAAATTTTTCAATTTTTTCTTTTTAATAGTTTCCATTTCTCTGTCACAATTTCCCATGTATTCACTTATTATTAGCATATCTCCCTTTAATTATTCGAGTACATTTTCCTTTAATTATTTGAACACATTTATAATATGTGTGTTGAAGTATTCATCTGCTCAAACCAAAATGTGTTTCCACTCACAGTTTCTATTGTTTTCTTGTTTCCAGAGCATGGGTAACACTTTTCCGTTTCTTTACCTGTCTTACTCATTTTTGATTTAATGCCACATATTGTAGACAATACATTGTAGCAACTCTGGATTACATTATACTCTTCCACATGTCGTTGGTGTTTTTATTTTGTAGGCACATAATTTGTCTGAACTCAAACTGTAAAATGTCTCCCTTACTCAGAGCAGTGACAGATATCTGAGCTGAAGTTTTATTTATTTTTATTTTTATTATTTTTATTATTATTTTTTTTTTGGTGTACATTTTATTTTTTTATTTTTATTTTTTTAAATTTTTTGTTTATTGCAGTAACATTGGTTTATAGCTGAAGTTTTATTTATTTGTTTGTTTCTTAGCTCCCTCTTTGCCTCACTTTTGCTTGTGCAATTAGCAGTCAACTAGTGATTTGGGCAGAGATTATGCTCAGCAACCTCAAGGCAATAAGTCTTTTCCTATCTGCTGCCTGAGTTTGTATGGATTAAGGAATTCATTTAGATGTGAAGTTGATTCACACATTTCCCAGGACTTTCAATTTTTCCAGATTCCTCCTCTCCTCTGCACACACACGTGGTTTAAAGGCAGCTAGAAATGTGGGAATGGTATGTTCTCTCAGCCCTTCTACAGCTCTCTCACTCTTATTAACTCCCATTTAAACTTCTCTCTGCTCTGACACCTGCCCCAAACTGAGTCCACTACCCCTGGCTAGTAAAACTTTGAGTTTTTATTGCTTAAGCTGGGAGAGATGCACATACTTCCAAGTAAGAAGGTTACAAATTCACCATTCTTATTTGAACGCTTGATCATTTTTCAGTTGTTTTAAAAATAATTTTGTACAGTTTTATATTTGTTTTCTGTAGAGCACAATTGCCTGAACTTCTCATGCTGCCATGCCAGTAGCAGAAATGAATACTTAAAAATGAAAAAGTAATAACTTCACACGGTTGGGAATGCAATAAACATGTAGATTACAATTAAAAGTTTCCTTTTCAAATCTGTCTCTCCCAGCCACCCTAGAAGGGAGTCAATAAGTGTCAGCAAATTATTGTGTATCCTTCTGGAGATATTTTTTGTATATATTAGCAGATGTGGACATACATTAATTTTCTTTTTTTCATAAAATTTTCTGCATATTTTTTCTTATTAGAATATTTTACATCCACATAGAGATATTTCTTAATTTCATGCCTATTTCACTAAATATGTGTATATTAAATTTTGTGTATTCAATACCTATAAACATTTAGATTTTGAAAACCTTTTGTTATTACAAATGGTGCTACAATTAATAAAATAATAGATAACTATATTAATCATGTGTTCCTATGTAATAATTTACCCTATATATAGCAGCTTAAAACAGTTTCTGTGAATCAGAAATTTGAGAACAGTTTGATTGGATGGTTCTGGCTCAGAATCTCTAGAACTAGCAGTCAAGGGGCTAAGTCAACTGAAGGCTTGACCGGGGATGGAGATTCTGCTTCTAAGATGGATCATTTACATAGCGATAGCCATAGTCAGTTCCTCACTAGCTATTGGGAGGCGATCTCAGTTCCAAGTTACATCGATCTTTTCTTAGGGCTGCTTTAGTGTCTTCCTGGCATGGCAGCTTGCTTCTCCCAAAGTAAGTGATCCAAGAGATGGACAGTAAAGTGAAAGCCACAATGACCTAAGCTTGGAAGTTACATTTCATTGTTTCTACAATGTACTACTGGTTAAATTGGTCAACCCCATTCAATGTGGGAGGGGACTACACAAGGACATAAATACCATAAGGTGAGAATTATCAGGAGCCATGTCAGAAGCTGGCTAAAATAATATTCATACATCTTTTTCTATATCTGTATCTCTCTATTGCCAGATGTGTTTCATATCTATTTATTTATCCATCTATATAAAATATTTCACTCATATATAAGGATAAATTCCTAGATATGGAATTGCCACATCAAATGATATGTGCATTTGTGATTTTGTTGGACATCTCCACAGGGTGTAACTGATTAATTTCATAATGAGTAGTCTTGCTAAACTTCTAGTCACTTAACTTTATTGGATTATTTCACCCCAATATAGTTTGTCAAGGACAGACTTCCTTTGAACTATTGAAGCCTTTAAAACTCTATGACTGTTAGAAAAAGCTTACAGTAATGACATAATGTGTAGATATCAGCAGCTTTGTTAGCAATACAGAGCATCTGAACAAATAAATGAATTGCATTTTGATCAAAGGAAAATTTAAGTTATTTTCATCAGTACATTCTCCAAGACTATTCTCCTAAGGCTGCAGTTCTCAAAGTGTTTTCGCAGAACACATGTACTCTGAGAATGTCCACCAGCTGAAGATAGAAAACGTATTCAGGAAATAAGGAGATTCACAAAGCACATTAGTAAACTAAAGACTCTGTGAAGTCTTTCAGAAATGAAATCTACTTAATTCAGCCTATCGGAAACTTTCTTGACAAGGAGAACTTTTATTTTGTAACATAACATTGCAACAATATCACATAATATGACATATAAGTTCTAATGGAGAAATGCTATCAAGAGTTTTCTGACAAGGCATTAATTTCCTTTTCTTTTCTTTTTTTTTATTGCAATGTAATTCACATACCATAAAATTCACCCTGTTAAAGAGTACAATTCAGTGGCTCTTAATATATTCACAAAATTGTGCAATTATCACTGCTGTCTAGTTCCAGAATGTTTTCATCACCCCAAAAAGAAATTTAAGAATTTAATTTCTTAAATTAATTAAGAAATTAATCCATATGAATTAGCAGTCACACTCCATCCCTGCTCACCCTCCCATCCCCACCAGCCTCTGGAAACCAATAATCTGCTTGCTGTCTCTATGAATTTGTCTCTTCTGGACATTCATGTAAATAGAATCATATAATACGTGACCTTCACAGTCTGCCTTCTTTTACTTTTCATAATATTTTCAAGGTTCCTTCATGTATCAGTACTTAATTCTTTTATAGGACTGAATAATATTCCATTATATGGATATACCACTTTTGGTTATTTCTTCATCAATTAATGGACATTTGGTTATTTCTACTTTTTGTCTATTATGAGTAACATTGTTACGAAAATTTGTGTAAAAGTTTATGTATGTGAGTATGGATGTATAGTTTTAACTCCCTTTGATATATATGTAGGAGTGGAATTGCTGTGTCATATGGTAACTGTATGTTTAACCTTTTGGGAAGTCATATTGATTTCTATACCTTGCTGTATTGACAACATCAATTAATATTTTTGAGTCCTTGGGAGTATGAAAACCATTAGCAATATTGGGCAGTTTATGTTGAGTAAGCAAATTGCCATTCTTTTTACCCAAAATTTATTTCTTTTAGTTTATTCAATAAATGATCAATAAACAGAACTGGAGAAAGAAATACTAAACACTAACTAAACATCATGTGTTTTACAGAGCACATATGCTTTGATAAAGACAGGAGAATTAATACTTGCACCTCCATTTTTCAGATCATTTTCTGTGAATAGGAGTTCAGTGACTTATTTTCTATGAATTATAGATGGGGGGTGCATTCTCCTGTGGTGTTCTTTGGGTGTGGCAGCTCAATTGCATTCTGTTGTTTTTGAGAATGGTGGCAACATGCTTTTGTTTGGAAAGAAAACCAAATTGTTCTTGGAATAAAAAAACCAAAGAACATTGCATTTGCTATTATGCTCCTTACCTTCTGTGATTTTTCTCGCTGAGTGTGTATTAATGAAACTTTGTTTTCTATTTGGAAAGCTTTGCGAATTTGCGTCAAGACAACCAATACCTCATTAAACAAATCAGAGTTGTATATCAAACAACACTGATTTTCTACTGTGGTTTTGGCAGCAGCTTTATGTTGAAATATTTTCTCTTCGTTTTGATTCACAGCGTTTGTGCTTTTTGGTTGTTGTTTCTTCAAATGTGTAGTTTAGGTACAAATGTTTGCAGATGTTCCAAGCTTGGTTTATTAAAATGATTTCAGTACAAATCCCTCATGCAATTAAATGCCTATTCATGTGTTCTTTTCACAATGAAATGTTGTTAACAAATAGCTCTAATATAACAGCAGAATAGTTAAGGGAAAACTTGGGTGCAAGCGGCTAATAGATATGAGCTGGTGTAATTTACAAAAAATACCATTTGTTTTTTTACTCTGGTTAAAAAAGTAGTATATACACTTTGCGGAGAATTTAGAAAAGACAGAAAGGTACAAACAATACATGTTGCTTTTGATTCCAACACCCCAAAATAAGCACTCTTAATAGTTTGCTATTTGTTTTTACAATGTTCTTATTTTATTAATCTTGAAATTAAGAAATTTTACCCAGATTGTCTTAGTGAGCATCTCTTTTTATGAATTTTGCTTAGTGGTTTCTGAATAGCTTCCTATCACACTTAGAAAAAAATCAGTACTAGTAGTAACAGTAGTGCAAATGTCATACTTGTTCAGCTTTATATAAATAATTTGATTTAAAATGTTGATATTCATTTATTTTAAGTTGTACTTCATTTTGAATTTTAAGAGATAATTTAAATAATTTAAGACAAATAACTTTTTAAATCATAGAAAAATTAACTTTATTTCACTTTAGTTTACTAATTTAATCTACTTTACTTTGCATAATCACATTTTATTTTTTAAAATCTTTTAGCCCATTTCTGTCAATTATGCACAAATTTTGTGAAGATCTTTATTATGACATTGTAATTTGCGATTTTGCTGAAATGAAGACAGGAAAAATATATTACATATTATAAATATGAAGCATTTTATGAATTATGTATTTCTTTACATGTCCAAATAGAATACACAGACGTCTACAATAGCAATTACATTTAGTACTTTTTGATAGTTTGCCAACTTTCAGTCATATAAAAGCTTTAAATTTACATATTTAAAAAATTTGCCACTGTAACTATATATTTGCCAAAATATGAAAATGGAATATATTTTATTTAATACAGTGTTAGCTGAATTTATAACTGTAAAATGTTTAGACATACGGTCTGTGGTTCTCCATTTGTGTGATGGGGTGGGAAGAAAAATGACAGAGGAGTAAAATTGTTTTGAACCCTCTGTAGGAGGCTCCGTGCAGCAGTGTGGCTGCTTGCGTCCTAGGGAAAAAGGCTTTGCCCGAAGCAGAGATGAAATTGTGGAGTAAGTGGCGTCCGTGTGTGTGTGTGTGTGTGTGCGCGCGCGCGCGCGCGCGCGCTAGCCCGTGATTCTGTTTGGGGTTCTTTCACCCCTTTTTCAAAATGGAAATGGTGCCCAGGGTACTTGCATATTGATAATTCTTAGTCACTGTTCCGAACACTGCCATAGCTTTGCATCTCTTCATATATCTTACTAAGGATTTGGGAAGACATATGGGGGAGGTGACAGAATGTATGACTTGGACACCACCATCTTAAGCTAGAGACTGTCTTTTCAAATTCAATTTTTATTATCCCCCAATTCATAACATTATATTTCTGTACTTTACCTATTTCTTTATTCTATTTTCCAATGCCTTCTCTGATGAGTTGGAATGATCACACTGCAAGTGAATGGTTATACGCTTAGGATTTAAATGAATACAAACAATTAGCCATGTTAATGACAATTATGCTGAAAGTGCACTTCCATTATGTTCTCATCTGTTTAATGGCAATTTTCAAAATCTAAACATGTTTAAGGGGCATTTACATAACATGTTTGATTAATTTTATTTTAATAGCAATTATGATAATTTAAACAAATTTGTGAGTCTGTGCTAGATGTCTTTCCAAGAGGTTATCAAAGGCTCTTTACACACAAGTTTAAAGCAGGTTTTATACTATTTGAAGGTCAATGTTTTATCTTTTTGAAGTAGTGTCCATATATGATAGCGCTGGGGCACTTGTCATTTCTGTGCATCCAATCCAAACTCCTCCATTTTTTATTGATTTGTCTTTTAAATTTGCAACTCTGGTCTGTGTTCATTAATCAGCCAATTAACTGATACCTTCAATCATAGTTTGCATATTAATAATCCTAGTTCATAAAGTCAAACTAGTTCAAAAATTGATAAATTAATCAATTAATTGATTAATTCAATTAATATGTGTAGCAAACTACTGTGCAAGGTATCAGGGATGCCATGACTTCTATCTTCATAGAGCTTCAAATCTGATGATAGAAGTCAACAATATACGAAAAGATAGCCTCATCAGTCTTCCAATGGAAACACTAGTTTTCAGTGAATACTTAGAAAGCACTTATTTCAGAACTGGGAAGTCAATATGGGCTTTTTAGAAGAATTAGTATCTAAACTGGTATCTGACTTGTGAGTGAAAGTTAGTCAAGTAAAGAACACAAAGGAGGTAACAGGTGAGGAAGGGCAGGAGTTAAGAGTGAAGGCCGGGGGCAGACTGCAAGAGAGACAAGTGGGAAGCATGATGCTGGAGGAGACATTGGATAGTGGCCTCATCTCAATTGGTTTCACGGGGATGGAAAAATGAATGGATTCAAGTTCTATTCATAAATCAGAATATATAGGATTTTAAAATTGATTTAATTGAGGAGAGAGAGGAAAGAGTACAGTGTTTTCCAAACCTGTCCAATCATAAGAATCACTTGAAATGAGTATTTAATACACAGATACTCAGCCAGACTCCAGGTTTCCTGAAGCAGAGTTTCAGGGGATGAACCTGGGAATTTGTGTTGAACACACAGCACAGGTGATGCTGATGGTCAGAAAGCTTGGGAAAACTGGAATGGAGGATGATGTCCACATTTATTATTTGAACAACTGGGTAGTGGTGTTCACTATTACAAGGGATGCCGGGGCATGAGCTGGTATAAAGGATGTGAACTGGATAAAATGATGAAACAGATTTTTGTATTCTTTGGGTTCTAGAGGTCTGTGGGACTTCAAAAGAGAGCTGGCCTGCAGGCAGTTGGATGGGAAATGCAGATGCTTGGGGGAGAGATCTGGTTAGAAGGTGCAGCCGTGGGAAGCCAGCAGACTATAAAATGTGGTAGTAACCAGGAGCGTAGCTGAGGCTGTCCACGAAGAGCGTGTAGAGTGAGAATGGAAGAGGCCTACAGCCACTAAAATAAAGGGCAGAAGAAGACATTCCTGCAAAGAGAGTATTTGGGAAAAAATAAGACTGTGGTACTGAGTCAGCTAGTGAAGAGAGCCTAATAGAGGACCAGGATGCTATTGATGGTGACAAGTTTCCAGTACAGACAGGAAGGAGAATAAGATGTTGAATAGAATATTCTTTAAGTTGAGTAGTAAGAAGTTTATTGATGCCAGGAATTGAGTTCTAGATACTATAATAGCCGCTTTGAAATGGGTTGAGGAGCTTTATTTCTCTATAAAGAGTATCATAAAATAACCAGCTGCCCACTCAAGATAATATATAATCAAAAGCTAACTTGCATTGTATATGTTTTCAATGAGATCTAATTCTCACCATTACTTCTATTAAAGCTTTATGATTCAGGTCAGAAATAAAAGGAATTTCTGAGAATTTTTTTGTTTCATTTATCTAATTGAATCTAAAACATCTTAAAGTAGTAAAACTTTTATCTGGCATATAGATTACATTTCCATTTCTGTTATAGTGACTGAGGGCTGTTTGCTCTGTTAGCCACCATGTTACTTCCCAGCCATTAATTATTATTGATATTTGAGAAAAGGGGATTGCAATCCTTTTACTGGTAAGAATCCCAAGAAATTAAAATCTGTCACAGAAGGTCAATAGGGCTAGTGAATCCCTAAATAAACCACCTCGCCTTTCAGTCTCTCTAAGGAATTAAAATGGATGGGACAACATCGGTCAGGTACTTCCTCATGACTTTTAGTGTCTGGTCATCCAGCTTTAAATGATCCACAGATTGTATCTACGGCTCCAACACTATTATATTGGAAAAAAAAGAAAAGTTGATCTTGCCGTACTATTTATATAGTGATAGATTATGTTCAATATTGCCCTGGAATCAACCAAAACCTAAATGAAAATAAATAAGACCATTGAAAAATAACCGTCTTAACTGATTATTTTACAGTCTTAACTGAATATTTTACTTGTTTTGTGGAGTAATTAGATTAGTAATTAAATGAACATTATAAACTTTTAAAGAGCACAAAAGAATATATAAAGTTCTTTTCTTCTTTCTTTTTTATTTTTCACTCTAGTCTCTCAATTCTTTGGTCCTACTCTCAAGGGCAAATATTACAATTGCCATTTTCTCTGTGTTCTCTAGAGTCTATATGTAAAGGTATGTATATTTGTGTCACTCTTCTTAACACAAATGGGAGCAAAATGGTAGGTTATAATTTAAGCACATTTTCATTTCTAAGGAGATCGAATATGATTTCATATCCTGGCATTCATTTATCATCTTATCTGGAATGAGAGACGATAATTGGCCTTTGAATGTCATTAATTGATAATGAGTTTGGAAATATGCACATGTCCATGCACATAGAAAGATATTATTTCTATAAAATAAATGCTCTTATGTAAAATATTGATAATGCTTCTAGATTTCTTCTATAGTCTTTGTCTCTTTAATCACAGAATTTTCTCTTTAAGCATTTTAGTGACTATCAGTATGGAATTTAAGAATCTTCTCTTATTCATTTTAGTCATTTCATCCTCATTTTAAAATAATCAAGACAATCACCATGGACATGGATTTAATTTTAGGAAGCATTTTAGATTGCACCTAATGAATACATCTTTGTATTCATCCACTTCTGTGGTTGATACAAATATCTTCTTTCTGTCCACCGTAGCTTTCCTGCTTACCACAAACTACACATGTGCATTCAAATTTTTTCTGGTGTAACACAAGCTTTATAATGTAATTAAAATCACTCCTCTTTTCTGTGTTCTTCCCTCATCTTTTTCATATAAACCCATTCTTTGTCTCAGAGGGTGCCTGAGAAACAATTGAGTAAATGGTATTCCTTCACCTTTTTCTACAGTCACTCCTTTGGCCATGAAGGCACTGAGTTCTTTTTGCCATTTCTCACATCTTAGGAAAAGTCTAAGAAGATCCCTTCAGTCATAAATTGGATTCCAGGTAGACTTTTAATTGTGTCTTTAAGTCTCCATTTCTAGTGTCCATGTTTAATATAATAGAATATTCTATTCTAGACTTTAGCCATTTAGCACAATGACCAATGGCTGTTTTATAAATATGATAATAATTGTTAATAATAGCTAAATTAAAATGGCCATATGCTCTGTGAAGCAGACAGTATGGTGCTCTATGTGCATTATATTATTCAATCTTTCTAATATCCTTATAGAGTAGATAATAATAATATATCCACCATGCATATGAGAAAGACTTGCAACTTATTTATTGGATTTTCCCAGCAAGTAAAATCATAGAGACAGGGTTTAAAACAAGTTCTGTCTAAATTCAGAACTAAGTTCTTTACACGTGATAGTCCCTCTTTCCTTCCTCCCTCCCCCTCTCTCCCTCCCTCTTTCCTTCTCTTCTTTCCTCTTTTATTCTTCCCCACCTTCATTCTTTCTTCCCATTGACCTGGGTTTGAAAACAGGCAATACGTTTTATGGACAGAATCTCTATAAATATTGTTGCACATCTGATCTTTGTGCAACACAATAAAACAGATTCTAGATGTAGGAGCTTTTGTTCCAGGCTTCACAAAGAAAGAAGGGCAAATAGAGAAAAGAAGAAAAATAGTCATTGCTTCAATAAGACTCTTGCCCAAGAGAAATGCACAAATCTTTGAAATTTCAAGGGAAAGTCACTACAATGAAAAATCCTCCTGTGCAATAAGCTGGTAGAAGAGACTGATGAAAGTGGATATCCACGATTCACTGCCCTTAGCGATTTAGGTCCCAGCTTTGTATTCATAGAGACACTTCTCTAGTTTAGGATGTGCTGAGTCAGCTGACACTTGCTCGCACAGCATACTGAGAACGATGCGTGAAAAATAAACTGTCTGGATGTCCCATTAGTAATGTGCGGAACCAGTCTGGTAGAAGAAAGAAGAGGCAAGACCATCTCCTTAAGTTATTTTGTTGCTAGTTGAAATATAACTTTTAGAGTGCTGAATGGGGAAGAGCCGTTGACTTAAACAGGATGAAGGTGGGTACACAAACAGCAAGCTTGTAGGATCTAAAGACGTGAGGATACTCCAAATGTCTCTGAGTCTCCATTACGCCTCTACCAGGAGCGCTACACGTTATCTCACTCCTGCCCTGTACAGGTAAGTAGGAGTCACTCCATTTCTCAGATGCGAAACTAAGACTGGAAGAGGCTAAGCACTATAGTCGCCAGCCACAAGCCACACTTGTGTACAATGAAAAGGGCTCTCCTTTGCAAAAGTAGCATTAAAATCCTTTCTATCATATATGTTTTACAATTAAAGGTATTTTACATATGCTGGAATACAATAGGAAATCATGAGTTAAAGATCGGTAATCATATTTTGCCACCCTTGGGGAAATATGCAATGACAGAGCAAGAAGGGAAATATTTGGTACCAGCGAATACTGATGGACCACAATAATATTTTTGTATTTCAAAATGTTAGAATTCTGGTGAAATATAGTTCTACTTTTTATCAGCTACATTGCCTGTGGCTTCTCATTTTTGTTAGGAAAACCGCTGTGAGGATGCAACAGTCTTATACTTACTGTTTAATCTTGTGCTCTGCCACAAGAGGATAGAACCAGAAATCATTATTTTATGTTTTGGGATATAGGCGTTCTATTGGTGATTTGAATACAGGGTATGTGTGTGTGTCCATTGTATTGCGTATGTACACACACACACACGCACACACTTGAGTTTAAATGTGATGGAGTCACACTCCTCTCATCTTCCCTTTGGGCCTCTTAATCAATGTCTGATAGTATCTAATCTTTAATGAGTCTCCATAGGACCTCTCCAAGCTACGTAATCATCATCATCATCATCGTCATCATTATTTTATTAATAATAATAATAGCAAGAACTGATGTAAAGCTTATTGAGTCAAGAACTGTGCAAAGCATTTTATATTCATTCCATCATTTAATTACTCAATGCATTTCTTATGTATTGCACCCCAAATATTCTCATCATAGTCATAAAGGAAAATGACAGTAAAGGCTGTCAATATATTAGCTATAAATATATAATCACTATTTATAGCTCATAAAACCTTCAAAATTCAACCTGCAATAAACACAGTCATCCATTTTGCTGATAAATATCACAATTTTTAAACATAGCATAAAACAAAGTCTTAATTTTCAAACAGGTTTGAATATTAATTTATGGGCACCCTCAAATTATGGCAACAGCCTATTCCAAGCCTCTTCTATCTCTGCAAAGAAGCTGTGCTTGAATTGCAAATCATTTTTATCAACCCATTAAAACAGACCCTCCATTAGGCAACGCTTGGTCTGCTTTCATTCAGTTTGTCCATGTACTTGAACATTAAAGAATCATAGAAATAAATCTATCTGTATTACTTTAGAAAGTTTCTTAATGTAATGGGAGAAAAGAAATTATTTTTTAAGAACTAGCTGAAGTTTGAGTTGAAGGTTAGACTAAAAGGAATACAGGAGTTCTCTTATTATAGAGACAATTTCTTTTTGTTGGGGGAAAATTACCTCAATGGGTATGTTGGTTATAAAAATGAGTCCTACTGTAAGGCTAGTCTAGCATGGGAGAATTTAGACAAAAAGCATGTAGTAGTCTATTGCTGTTTGCCTCAAGACCACCCCTCATTTTTCTGACAATATCCCCAAATTTTATTTGAATTTCCCATTAACTATTCATTTCTGTGCTCTTGCTGGTGCCTCCCTAGGGGTGAAGCAGTGACCTTGGCTTAAGCCCTGGCCAGCCTGATTGTTTGAGTTGGTCATGGTTAGTCCAATAAGAATAAACTTTAGGACTCTTAAGCGTTATTGGAAAAGTCATTCTCTCTTTCCCACTGTACTTGAACATAAAAATGTAGTGATTGACACTGCTGCCCACCATGTGGAGCCTAAAAGCAGAGCCAATGCAGAGGAACCAGAACCAAGCCCTGGAGAAGGAGGCCCGAGCCTGGTCACTGTTTGAACCTCTGTATTCAGTTCTGTTTGGAATCAGCTCTACTCCAGAACTTCTTGGCTATGTGATACAATATATTCCATATTTTGCTTGTGTCCGTTTGGTTTGGGCATTTTGTCACTTACAAATAATAACTCTGCATACTAAATTAGAGGAAATTTTGAATCTTCTCCTTAGTGGATAGGGGAGACAGGAATTTGGAGACTCAGAAACATGGGGAAGAGAAAAATGAAAAAAGAGAAGATTCATAGTAGGAAGAGTCGAGTGATATGGCTTTGGGTGGTAACTGGACAAATGAAAGATTTCCTATGGCATAAGAAGAGTGTGGACAAACACACTGTTATAATATGTCATCTGTTCTGTGCTATCTTCCCCTATTACCCCAAATCTTTAATGAAAGCCAACCATACACAACAGCCTTAGATTCACCCAAAATGGCATAAAAATAAGTGCATAGTCCAGGAAATAAACAGATGATGGGGTGATTGAGAATTCAGTGGGGCCATGAATTCATACTGAAATTCGTGTGGAAGACACACAAAAGACAATGGACATGTTGCAATTGTATGAACTTTCCATCATACTTAAGAGGAGAGTACATGTCATTTTGTTGGAAAACAGACTATCTTGATACTGCATAAAAAGCTTATAATTTAATTTATTTTATTTTTTTGCTGAGGAAGACTGGCCCTGAGCTAATATCACTGCCCATCTTCCTCTATTTCTGTATGTGGGACACTGCCACAGCATGGCTTGGTGAGTGGTGCATATGTCCGTGCCCGGGATTTTAACCCGTGAACCCCAGGCCACTGAAGTGGAGCATGCAAACTTAACCACTATGCCACCAGAACAGCCCCTATAATTTCATTTTATTAACATAAAAATTAGCTTAAACAATTATTTGATTTCATCAAGGAAGAAAAATGAGAAGTTAAACAAATTTTTAAAATATTCAAGTAATTTTGCTAGACTTGTCAACTATTGCCATATGATATTAAGTGACAGCATTTAAAAAATGTATCAGTTCATTTTGAATTGGATGGATTTAAAGGTATTTGAACTGCCATCAGTCTTTTATATACTTAGGAATCTAAAGAACTGACCCAGGCCAGTACGGCCTACATCGCTGGTGAAGACTCTGGTCCCAGGAGTAACAGAGAACTGTATGGAGTTCCGGCAATTAACATAACCCATCTGAGCTCAGTTTTCTCAACTGTGAGATTGGGGTTACAATAGTACCTTGTGAAGGTGAGAAGAGATAAGGCACAGTGCGCTAACATGGTGCCCAGTGCAGAGCACACCGGGTATGTATCTCGGTTATTGTACTGTGGCTCCTTCTATTACAATTATCATTTCTTCCCTTTCTGTACTTAACTTAGGTACAAGTTTTACGAAATGGGGGGCTGAAAATCTGGATTCCGTTCCAAGTTCTATTATTCGCTAGCAGTGTGACCTTTGGTCTTTTGGGCCTCAATCTCCTTGTCTCTGAAACGAGAGCTACTAGACAGTCTCCCATGTGCCTTCCAGGTCTGAAATATCCGGGGTATTTCACAACGCCTGCATGTGTTTGGGTTCATGCTTCTTTATCTCTCTGTGAATGTACAGTCTCTACTCAACAGACATGAAGAATGAAGGCTTTATGTTTGTTGATAACTACCTAGTATCTTTGTCTTCAGAATACGTTCTTCATAGGCAGGGAGCTTCGCTTCACATATTTTACGCAAATGTGGGAGAAGCTAGCATCTCCAACCGATACCGTGAAGGAAGGGCCCAGCCCCGGTTCAGAGGCCCCAGTTGCCACGAAACCAAAATGCCTGCCTCTGTATTCAGCAGATATTGATCTGTGTTCTGGGTAAATGCTTCCACTTTCTCGTCTGCTACCTCTAATAAAAAGTGCTTTAGGACAGAAAGAAAGAGAAAGAAGGCAGGAGAGATGGGAAAAGCCAAGTTTATGTTAAATTAATTTTTGAAGACAGCCACCTCTTTTGGAAGTTTTCCTATCAATTTTACATCTCCCTTCTACTCCCCTCCCTGCTCCAATTCCCAGGCTTTAAATGGGATGAAGGCTTAAACCTTTTACTGGTGAAGAAGTATTTATGAGTATTTACGTGCATTTAGTGAAGAGAGAAAATATTTTGTTAGCAGACTGCTGCTGGGGAAAATTGATCCACCTGCTTTATGTGAGAAAGTAAATGTGTCCCTTTAACCTAAAATTGGTGCATCAAACTCTGCAAACTCCAATTATCTTGACAAAACTGATTTAACCAACCACAGAACAATAGAGAGACTGAAGAGGAGGACTCTAGAGGAAAGAAGAGATACTGCCAGGTCTAAGCCTTAGGCTGCTCACCATGAGAAACCACAGAAGTAGAACCAAATATCATCCCAGAGGGTGGAGAATTCTGGAAATTTGTCTGCAGGAGAATGCTGTGTTTCACATTTAAAAATAATATGTGGTCTTTCAGTCTCTGCTGAGCAAAGTCATAGTTTTGTTTTCAGTTCAGTTAGATCATTTCCATCCCCTTGCAAACATGAAATGAGATCCTACATCAACAGCAAACAAACAAACAAACAAACAAACAGAATACTTCTATTGTCCCCACATTTTCTTAGCAGTGTCTGGGCACCTCATAAGTAGTTGTTAAACGAATGAATGAAACAAAAATCAATAGTATAAATTTGTGAAAATGTTTACTAGAATTTGGCTTAAAAATCAATTTGTATTCCTCCTATTTCTTTGTTTTATTTTGATAAAGTCTTCAACCCAATTGCCAACTAGCACTGGAACAGTATTTACTCACCATAGACCAGGCATGACTTTATCCTTCCTTCTTTGATGAGATGAACTTGATTTTCTGGGGGTTGCAGACCAACCTGAAGTTGCAAAATCTGGCCTGAGGATATGAGGACTGTTTAAAAGTTTGAATTAGTTATCAACAAGGAAAACTCAGAAAATTCTATAGGTATGTTCAGACTTTTTTCTTCTCCTAAAGAATCAGTTCCCACATACTGGGAGATATGTTATGGCAAGGCAACAGATTATCGCGCTGAGTATGTTCTGCTTTCTGTGTACGGAGTTACAGTTCTCCATAGTCCCACCAGACTCATTGTGCTCATTTGTAGTACCTTCCTGGGTTCTGCAGACCAGAATTTGCCCACCCTTGATCTACTTGATTATGCCAAATGGAGGCATCATTACTTTAATCCACCTTGACAAACTCCCTAGATAATTCCGTAAAACAAATGATCCTGGCCGTGTAGGCTGCACGTGGACTTTTAGAGTCTGGATGAAATTTCAACGGGAATAAAATTTTGGGATATCGCTATCTATCTAAAAAGACTGGACGTAGACACACATACACACACATGCACACACACACATACATGCACATGTAAACGCACATACATACACACATACACATACACACAGATGTCTGCTAGCAAACAACGGTATGCTAAATTGACAGAACAGCAAAGTTTTGGTGACCGATAAAAACGGTGTCCATGCATTGTCTCCATGGTGATGCCTGCTTTTTAAAGAGGGTGCTTTATAAATTAATATATCTAAGAGAAAAAGAAAGCATACCCACTAAAGTAAAGATTAAGAGGGTTTTGTTCGGTTTTGTTTTCCAACAGATCCTACTCTTCAGTAACATTGCTCTAAACCTTGGCGTCTCCTTTTAAAGAGACCAACCAAATCCATTTCTTCACCTTGGGACTTCACAATTACATTTGCTTATCTCCAGCTGCCAGTGCCACTTAGACTTTCATCATATTTTTAATTTTGTTAAAAATGCCTGAGATTCCTGTAGAGTCTTGTTGGGAGCTTTTGATTGTTAATATTCATTAGTTCAGAAAATTACCTTTCTTTCCTCATTTTTGAGTCAAAAGTCCAACAAATGAATTGCATAATAATGTCAGGAAGTACACTATGATTCTTTACTTTTAGCATGTGATACGTTTAAAGTTCCTGGGATGATAACACTGCTTCATGTTACTCCTAAACATGCAGTACTTTATATTGAAATTGTCTATGTTGATCTGGTACTTTGTTAGCCTTCGTGAAAATAGGACCGTTTTTCAAAAATTACTTTCCAATTACTCATAAGTCAGGAGTTTTTATCTTTTCTTTCTCCAAACAATCAACATTTAGTCCTTCTTATCATTTTCCCCAGGTTCCATGATCTTTATAGCTCAACATTTATGGGATATTTGGATCTGTGTTTCTCAAAAATGCACTATACATTACTCAATACATTCCCCAAATATGAACAAGACCTAAAATACAGATACAAAGTTTCATTATGGTTAAATCTCCAAAGATCATGTTTTAAATATATTTATCAAAAAGTTTTACGCAAGCACCCACCAAAAAAAAAAAAAGTAAAATAGGTATGACAATTATTCTTTTGCATGAGAACAAATTCACATTAAAATGTTGGTGCCTTTCACAGAACATTTCCAGTTGGAAAGCCACTCTTTTTTAGCATTGTAAAACTCCATAGATTATCCCTTGCTCTCAAATGCCTCTGTGTATATTTATAATAACAGGAGACAGGAAAGTGTTCTTTGAACAGGAGACTTTCTTCTCCTGGTGCTTGAGTTTTGTTAAGCGGTGCCAGCAGCCTCTCAGGCAATGATGATTTGCACTTAAGCCATTAGCTTTATAGACTTTCCCCAAACACCTTCTCAGACAGAAGCCCTGGTTCCCTATGCAGCGTTGTGTGGATATTCTCATGCAGAAGCTTGTTGAAAGCATTGTAATGCATTTTCAAGGGACCTTAAAAAATAATAAATCTGAACCATCTTGCTACTATTTTCATGAATAAATGCAATGTCTGACCTTATCTTTTGGCTCCGCCTGGCAGTAACTTCTCCGTACCTCTGCACTACGGGTATTGTCAGAGAAAAGGGCTGCAAGGTTTTATTATTTAGAGAATTATTCCATCTCCCTCAGACCTTTGCTCTGATGAATAATTCTACATGGGGATAAATAGAGGCTGATAAAAATGGGTCACGCATAATGTAGTTTTTTTCCAAGAAAAACCAGAAAACGAATTGGGGACACTCTAAACCCTGATCCAGATATAAGTCAGTAAGAGGATGTTGTAAAAGGGAGGCCAAGCTAGGGTATAAATGATGGCCTGAACGAGGAGTGAAAATGTCATTATGGTAAGAACCATTGCCCATAGCCTTGGAAGTTCTGCCATCACTTTACAGTGCGGATCTGTAAAGTTTGACTGATTTTTGCTTCCACTCCAACTATGAATATATTGTTAATGTTGGTTCAAGTACTCAGGTTTGTGAATGATTCAGGTACTAAAAGTAATCAATTAAGTCTTGCCACAATTGTTAATGCCATCTGTCATGTGCATCCAATGAATGAATGCATGTGTTCATGAATGAAGGAGAACTATCTCGCTCAGCTAGTGTGATTATGCTGGTAGCCTCCACCTCTTACGGGCACTCTTCTATGAGCACTGAAAATGGAGTGCGACCAGCTCATTCCAGCTGTTGGCTCTATCTAACTCCTCTTTAAAACAATGTCATTATTATTCATAAGTCTTCAGTTTATACACATCAACTGTTTGATATTGTTTGTATCATGAATTTAAAAGATGTAAGCACAAGTGCAAGTTAAATCGTGCATGCTTCAACTTTCAATCGCTATTGGTCTTGACCACAAGTCAGGTATTCTTAACCAGGGTGATGTAGAAAACACCTTATTATTCTTTCTTTCTTTCTTTTTTTTTGTGAGGAAGATCAGCCCTGAGCTAACATCCGTGCTAATCCTCCTCTCTTTTTTTTTTTTTTTTTTTGCTGAGGAAGACCAGCTCTGAGCTAACATCTATTGCCAATCCTCCTCCTTTTTTTTTCCCCCAAAGTCCCAGTAGATAGTTGTATGTCGTAGTTGCACATACAGCACTGCTAGTTGCTGTATGTGGGACGCGGCCTCAGCATGGCCGGAGAAGCCGTGCGTTGGTGCGCGCCCGGGATCCGAACCCGGGCTGCCAGTAGCAGCGCATGCACACTTAACCACTAAGCCACGGGGCCGGCCCCCTTATTATTCTTTCTTGATGGCAACTCCCCCTTCACTCTATATGGTCTTGGTGAAGCCCACAGGAGTTGGTCAGTGACCTACAGGCTGGGCAATCACAGGACCACATCTTTTTGGGCAAGTGACCCAGGCCAGGCCAATCTGTCTTTATCCAGAACGTTACAAACTGGAATTGGAGTTAAATCTCTGTATCTCTTGTATCATGAGATACAAGCATGTGTGCTTGGGGTTCTTGTGGCCATCCTTCCAGACAAGTGGAGAGAGCCTCCCAGTAGGAGAGAGCAGAGCCAATTGATCCAAAGAAGCAGAGCTGAAAAAGAACGGGAGAAAAAATATTTATATGTAATTTTGAGGTATTGGAGGTAACTGTGTTCGAAGCAGAATCCCCAGTTACATGAAGTACTAGGTTTCGATTTTTGCTGAAACAAGTTTGAGTTTAGTTTCTGTCACCTGCAACCAAGACGGAGTTGACCATGAGAACACATTGCACATCACTTATGGATTCTGAAGGGTATACTTAGCTCGAATCCATCCAAGTATATTTGTTGCACTTAGGGTTAAAATCCCTTTGGACTTTTCTCCTCTTCCTGATGGAAATGATCCTAGTAAAGTTGGCTTATGAGTTGATGATCATAGAGAGGGTTGTATCTTTGGGTCTGTTTTGCTAATCCGAATTATGATCACGTGCCTCCCAGCGCTGGGAGAACAACCTTCCTCCACCTGGCCTTTCATCCCTACCTGTTTCTCCCTGGTAGAGGGCCAGGAAACGAAGGAGACACTTTCATCCCTCCATTCTGCAATCTGATGAGGTTGATCCCCACTCCTTTACCTCCTAAGCAGAAAAAGGTTACTTAGGCAACTATTCTTTCCCGTCATTCACCTCTCAAAATTCACTCTTTGTGTGAGTTATTTTGCATAAAGTGTCTTGTTTCCGTAACTGCCTTTGTCTCACTAAAAAAATCATCTCACTTATATATATAATATATATGTATTTTATATACATATATGCATATGTGTATTATATATATAATGTTTATTTTTTTAAAGATAATTATTTCAATCAAAAATTTAGAGGTTTACACAGAACCTCATTAGAGTAGGTTTCTCAGTCTGAGGCACCTGGAATTTGGGGAAAATGATGGAGCATATGAATAAATGGTTCTAGCACTGTTTCTCAAATGCTAGCTAGTCCTTGAAATGGATGCATTAGCGTTGTTTTGAAAAACTACTTAAAATACAGATTTCCAGGAACTATCTGCTAAGCACTATGATTTAGTAGATCTGGATTGGGTTCTGGAGCTCCATACTATTTGTTTTTTTAAAAAAAGCTTTCTAGGTTATCTGAAGTGCTTCCTTCCAAGATTTTTAAACAGTACTTTTGAGGTAAAGAAAGTAAATAATAATTAGGTCAGATAACTGAGCCTATGGAAAAAAAAGTATAATGAATAAGAATTAAGCATGGGGATGAAACAAATGATGGTTGATTAATAATGGGAAGGAAAACTTACTGTATTGAGATGATGTCTTTGATCCATGACTTGTGGGGTGGGCAGTGGTTTGTGTTAGTCACAAAGGCAATTTGAGGAAATTTAATGTAGTGAGATGCTGGGTCATGAGTTAGGGATTGGTTTAGCTCCAGACAAGCCATGTGACTCTCAGTAAGCCATTTAACATCTCTGACCCTCAATTTCTCCTCTGAAAAGCGCTGTGATGATAATAACTCTTTTATAGAATTTTAATGGGGCAAGAATAAATCGTGCAAGGAAATGGGCTTCGAAAACTGCAAATGTTATATAAGTTTAAGTTCTTACTACTAAGAAGTAGCTGGTTCTAAGGACCACTTGTTAAATAAGATTGCAGTGAAGTGAGGGAACAGGCATTTAACTTTCTGTTTAGAACAATATTGCTGTTGGATAGTTGTTTCTACTTATTTGAGGTCATGGATCCCTTTGAGAATATGATTACAGATAGATCCTCTTTCTGAACATGGCCCATGTGTATAAAAAAATGAAAAACTTTGAGGATAATTTCTGGTTATTGTGAACCAGTTTAGGAGCCCTGTCTTCTCTTTTAATTTGCTACTTTCTTGATTTTTTTTTTTTTTTTTTTTTGGTCTCCATTACTTGAATGTGAGCATCATGAGTTCATGGACTTTGATTTTCTCTCTGTTGCATCAGCAGCACCAATAACAATGCCTGGCCCACAGCAGGAGCTCCATAGCCATGTGTTGATCACATGAGCGGATTCTAATGGACTCAAGTATAGAGCTAGGTCTGTGGAGCCACGGAGATAAATAATACACGATCCCTATGAGTTAGCCATCTCATGGAGGGGGGGTACAGGCAGATAAGCACACAACTGTTAAGGAAGTATTGATAAGCTGTATACCAAGAGTAAAGCATGCTGAGCTTTAGAAATATGACAGAGAAGTGATTGGGAGGTGACCTTTGAGCAGGGTCTTGGGTATGGATTTCATATGTAGAAGGAGACAGGGAGTGAATTCGAGAATTATAGAATGGCTCAGGAAATGTGCAGAAAAAGATTAATCATAGTCAGAAGTTGAAAACCAGCTACTTTTAGTTGAGTTTTGCTAACTCACAATGCTTTATGGAACCCTCCTGATAGTTTTTAAAAAGGTAAATTTTACTGAAAAATATAAATTTCTGCCTTCTCTTGCAGAGTAAGCAGATGTGGCAACTCTGACTCCACCACTGGAGTGGAGCAATAGCCGCCCCTTTAGATGAGGAGTGTGTTCTCTTAGCTACAGTCTCCTATCAACCCATCACGTTACTCGTTTATGAGACAGCTTGGTCTGCTCAGTCATTGAGTTTGTGTACCCTGGTTCAGAAAGTCCTAGAGTACATCACACATCAAATGCCCGCATATTTGTGAGAGGGCATTTATGGAATGACTTCTGTGGTGGAAAAATAACTAACAGGTAGAGACACTATATGTTGGAAGCCGACTATTGAAGACCAACAGTGCTGAAGTAGATGAATTTAGAACAAATCAATTAAGAAAATAACACGGAAAAATATTCATTATGTGATTCATATGAATGATTAGGAATTGAATGGTGGTGATGGAAGTAGACATGATCATTGGAGGTGAATACCCAGATAAGGGGTTGCTGCAAGTTATAGAGAGCTGATTGCATTGAGGAGTGTGTTTTTTGTTTGTTTTAGGAATGTTAATCCTTCAATTCAATGACTGTATTCACCTCTCTTGGACTCACTATTTCCAATACGTCCATCATCAGGTTAATTGACCCCCTCCAGCAAAAAAAAAGGAAAAAGTGCTGGTGATGCCCATAGCCTGGCCACAAGCAAGAGAGAAGACAAGACATAGGAGAAAGATTAAAAACCTCAGCAGCCAGGGCTAGAGGAAGAGAAAGTAATTTGCTTTGACCCAAGCAATAAATCTGCCAGGCGGTAACGACCATCTCTTGACACTAGTCGTGGCATTGATCAAGTGCACTGTCCCAGGCTGTTCTCCCCATTCCCCTGAACCACAAAGCCTCTCTTGAGTGTTTGTGTCACCACTTATGAACGAATGTCAGAGAGCAGAGATAAAAGAATGACAAAGGTACAGGGACCTCTTTAAGTTAATGGGAGCCCTGATTGAAATCATCACAGATGGCCGCTCTCTGGACCCAGGGAGGGCACTCTCTTATGTTTGTGTTATTTTTTTACCTGTGGAAATGTTCCCAGGACTTGATATTCAGACAATTTCAAAGTTCTCATTGCAACCAAGAAAAACAAGAGCAGACCAAGGGGTTTATGCGGCTTAGTCCCATTGGTGATGCAGCCAAGTGGGTGTGGCCACAGGAAAGTGACTCGTTTCCCTCATTTGGAAATTTTAGGGCAAAGCTTCAAACATGAAGTGAAGCAGATTTTTTCCTTCCCACCCTGATTTGTTATGATAAGTCTTTATATAAGCTATTGGATGCAGTATCTCTGATTTTCGACCCAGTAGCATTTTATTTTCTTTGTCACTTAAAATTAGCGTGATATTCATAAAATATTTAACCTGCATTTAAAAATTTTATTAATTATTAAATATATAAAAGGATATTTATATCACATGTAAGATATGAGGAAAAAATATAAACACTCCTGTGCTCATCCTGTAGCTTAAGAAATAAAACTTCACTAATACACGCCCCGACACCCCCGTGATCCTCACAGATCGAATTCCTCTTCCTCCCCACAAACAGATCACGACTATTACAAATTTTGTGATTCAGCATCCTCTTTTTTTCTTTATAGTTATATTACATGTGTATCTAGTCCTAAGCAACATATTGCTTAGTTTTGCATGCTTTTGGAATTTCTATAAGTGGGATTATGCAAATGTATTCTTCAACTACTTTTCCCCCGGACTCAACATTACATATTTCAGATTCATCTATGTTGATGGGAAACTGTCTGGACCAAGGGTCAATGAACTACAGCCCACAGGTCAAATCTAAACCACCACCTGTATTTTATTTTATTTTTTAATCTAATTAAATTTTAATTTAATTTAATTTTTTTTACAGCCAGCTGGATAAAAATGTCTTTTCTCCTCATAGTTTTAAGTGGTTCTATTTTAAATAGTTATATAATTACAATAGCTATACAAGTATCTAAATAATATCCTCGATTTTGCCTCGGCCTGTGAAATCTGAAACATTTGCTTTCTGGCTCTTTAAGAAAAAGTTTGCTGACCCATGCACTAGGCCATTAATTTCATTGCAAGAATTTTCTTTTGTGAATAAACCACAATTGTAAAATATCCAGTCTCAAGTTGAGGGCCATTTGGGTGTTTCTATTTGTTTGTTTTCTGTCATAAACACCGTAGTATAAACACCCTTGGGCCAGTGTGTCGGCATACAGGTTTCTCTACAAAAATGTCAGATGGTAAGTTATGTGCATCTTCAGTTTTATCAGACAATGCTGTGTCATTTTCCAAAATGGTGGGCCAATTTGTGGCCCCACCAGCGGTACTATGGTAACAGTGAATGGAGCCATTTGTCTGTTTTCTCCACTTCCCTTCTCAAACAGTGCCTTATACAGCTCCCTGTTTGTGTGTGCTGTAGAGAAACCAAGATAAATAAAATCTCCAATAAATATATCCTAAGACTTTATGTACAAACATAATTTTTTAAAATAAGTCTCCTAATAGGCTATCATAGTTCCTGATAGACGGTGTTTAATTAAGCTATAATAATATTCTATTAATTTATCTTGAGACAATTTTATTCAAAATTGTAAAAATACATTGAATTGTATGTCATGATATATATTAATAGATATTCATGATATTCAAATGTTAGTGATATCTTTGTTCGTGTATGTATTTTAAAAAATCAAAGAGAACATTTTCTAACTATTTGCCAATTTATATGAAATTTCAAATTACAAAATGAAGTTTCAATAGAAGTAGGAGTAATAATAGCAGTCTGAGCTGGATGAAATGTGATTTTTGTGTGTCTCAAAATGTTCAAGGAGACAAGAAAGTCTGACAATCAGGTTACAACCTCTAAAGACTGGTTTGCTCTCTGAGTTAATTTCCAGGACCATATTCTCACTCTCACAGAAATTGTACTTCATCATGGAAATGTGAGCCAATCCATTTTGGGGAATGCTGCTTATGTAGATGGCTCTATTTAGAAACACTATTATAAAGCTAACCCATGAAGTTCAATTTCCCTCCCCAACCAGCATATCTTTGGAATTATTTTCCTTGCAGATCAATGGAACAGAGAATAAAATTGGTTTCTCTTTGTCAGCATTCATACTTCAGGTACCCCCAAGTGCTTTGTGTAATGAAAAACAGCAATAGTGGTGCCTTTAATAAAACATTGACAATAATGCTTTCATTTTCTCTGGCATTACTGCAGAAATGGAACTGATTTGGAGTCAAACAGCCTGAGAAAAGATTCATTCTCTTAAGTTAATATATCTGAAAAGCATACATAATTACAGATATGTCCAAGTTTGGGAACGGTAAATTTTCTGTTATCCAGAGTGGTCAGAGAGGGAAATATTCCTGATTATTTTCAGTTCTGTGTCTTCTTTACTCCATATACTATGAGTAATTGAGGACAGGAAGTATATTCCCTTCACCTACATATTACTTGGCACATAGATGCCTAATATTTTTTTATTGAAAAAATATACAAATAAGTGCAGTAGATTAAATAAGTGCTTTCCTATATTCCATGAGATGATGATATCATTAATTATTTTAATTGATTTCCTAAAGTGTGCCAGATACCAATCATCAATACTGAAAGGAGTAGTTTCCAGTATTTACACCAAAACAATATGATCCTCTTAGTCATTAATTAGCCAGAATTTCAAAATATGTCCCTGAATCCTGACCATTGCTCTGAACGGTATTTTATTTTTTTGGTGTCAGAACTGGCTTTTTAATTTTATAATTTAATTCACTGAGAATATAACTAGGTACCTACTGTGTCCCATCACTCTATAACCATTGTTGAGAATAGAAAATAAGGAAAGTAAGGTCCCCCAATCTAAGAATCTTACGAGACTGTTGAGGAGGAGGGTGAAACTTGACTGCTTGGAACAACCAAAAAAGCCTCTAAATTAAGTATATTGGTGTGCTAGAAGAGGTGATACAGGCAAAAGAATGAATCAAGAAAAGGACAGCAGTGAGCATTGGGGTTGTCAGGGAAGGGCAATGGAAGACCTGGCAAGATGGACACTGGAAAATGGAAAGACTGAGTGGAGTGGAGGTTTTGTAGCATCTATCCTGACCCGTCCAGTCTCATGTTTAGCATTATTTATGAAAGTGGAAACTGGAATGTGCTGTAGGAAGAGGAGAACCAGCCAGCTGTACTTTCTGGTTGGTTGGATGATGGAAGATGATTATATTTTCTGCTCGTTGGCTTGCTTTCTCCTGACTGCCGCTCTTCCGTGAGCCAGGGCTCTCGTGGCGAATGAAGGGCTGAAGGAACTAACCTAGTCTCTGAACATCACTGCATGTGTTAGAACTGTTTTTGTTAGTTAATCCACCACTGGTATGCTGTTTCAAAAGCCTTAGTTAGCAGATTTGCATTAGCATCACAGCATATAGCAACAGGGAACATTTCCTTCTCTTTCACACTTTCCCTCCCCTCCTCTCCCTTCCTTCTCCTGCCCTCCCCTTTCCTCCTCCCCTCCCCTTCCCTCTCTTCCCCTCCCTACCCATTTTCTCCTATTCTCTTCCATTTCCTTTCCTTCCAATCCCTTCCCTTCTTCTTGCTAGTCAAAGAACCCAATATCAAATATTTGAATGAAACTGCTGACAGATCCCGACTAGAGATTCTCTGGAATTTCAGGTAGACAGACCAGGGTGTTAATTGAGCTCTGATGCATACTCTCTGCAGCGTCATAGGCAATTTACCTAACTTCCCTAAGCCTCAGTTTCATCACTTGTAAAATGAAGTTGGGCATACCTGCATTGCAGAACTACATGGAATATGAACTGACTTAGCATATATGGTACCTAACTCATTGCCTAACTCCATATTAACTGCTCAAAATATTTAACTCTTATTAGTATAACTCCTTTTAAGGACAGAAATAGGGCAAAATATCTTTGTTAGGAGCTCCCATGTGTCAGGGGCTCCATATACAATAATATACTCATTTTCATAATGGCCCTGTGATGAAGGGACTATGGTCCCTCATTAATGAAATACCTATGGCTCGGAGAGGTTAAGTGACTTACCCAAAGTCACACAGCTAGTGACATTGCTGGGGTTTAAACCCAGATCTGTCTGGCTTTGAAAACATGCTGTCATGAAATATACCTCGCTGCCTTCATGATGAGGGAAGTAGGATACCAGATTCCCAATGGTCAAATGTTTTGCCTACAGTCACTCAGTTAATTGGCAGTAGAGTCTAAGTTAGAACGCACTACTCTTTCATCAGCCAACGAAATTTTCAAATTAGTTATTATCAGCCAAAGAGCTAGTTGGATTGCAGTTAGCTTGTCCTTTGGCACAGGGGGTTGGTAAACAGACAAGGGCCATCTGATTACTCAGAAGCAACGTGAGTGTGTTGATTACGTTTTTGATTTATTCTGCTGAATTTCATTTTAAAGCCACCAGAGCAATACTTATCAGGGACTGAAGCTATAAAGATGACTAATTGCTCAATGGCTTTGCCTGAGTGGGAAACGCCCAACCTTCCAGATGTAAGGTGACATGTCTTTGGGACATGTTCAGCTATGGGAGAAGAGTTCTCTTTTCTAAACTTGAGGGATACTCTGTGTCTGCAGCTGGTAATTTACTGAATGATGATGGAATGAAGCAGTCGGGTATCTCTGCTGAGTTGTGGATTTCCCCTTTGAGATCTACAGTCAGCAAAGATACTCAACTCCAGCTCCTCACTTTCCACCTCCTTCCTCCTTCCCTCCTTCTCCCCCCATCACTCCTAGCCTCTCTTTCCTCTCTGCCTCCCCCATTCCTCTCCCAATTCTCCTCCTTCCGTGTTCCTTCCCTCTCTTCTTTCACCTCCTCCTCTCCTTCTCCTCCTCTCCTTCTCTGTCTTCCCCTGGTCCTCCCTCACTTCCTTATTTTCCTGTCTTCTCTCACCTGCTCCCCTGTATCCTCCACCTCCACTACCTTCTCCTCCCTCTTCATCCCTCTCACCTTCTCCCTATTCCCTTCTCACTTCTTTCCTTCCTCTTTGTCCTCCCCGAGCCATGCATCTTTATATTTCACTTCCAATTCATTTTTGTTTTATTCAGATAATTGCAGATACATGTGCGACTGCAAGAAATAATATGAGAAGACCCCCTGTACACTTCATCCAATTTCCTCAATAGTAATATTTTGCAAAACTATACTATATCACAACCAGGAATCGACATTGATTCAATCCACCCGTCTTATTTAGATATCCTCAGTGACACTTACTCATCGGTGGTTATGTGAGTGTGTATGTGTGTGTGTATCTGCTTATATTTAGTTCTATACAATTTTATCACGTGTGATTTTCTCACTTGTGTAGCTTTGTATATCCATCACCACAGTGATACTGAGCAGATCCAACACCACAAAGATCTCTCACGTTTTTCTTTTATAACCACAGCCATCTTTCTCCTGCCCCAATCCCCAACCCCTAGTAACCACTAATATGCCCTCCACTACTAAAACTATGTCATTTCAACAATGTTATATGAATGTAAATGATTCAGCATCCATGAAATCACAAATATTAAGTAACACGGTAAGCAGGTCATCAGATATCTGAGCTTCTAGACAAGAGCTAGGAGATCTGGAATACTAAAGTTCAGGGTAACACAGACAGGGTGAGACTGAGGGAAACATTCAAGGCAGCACAGATAGTGGGCCAGAGATGCTGGCATGCTATCAGGCATGAAATAGTTAGACAGGTTAGACTTCTTCTGCCTGGTGGACACTTAGCGGTGGTCTAAAAGAAGTGTCATGGAGCTGAACATTGGAAAAATCTATTTTTAACAATGCTTATAGAAAATTAAATTTCTACTAGTAGAAAATGAGTTGAATTGTCTTCCATTCTCTGGTCAAAAAGAAAGCAACCATTGGAGAGAATTAATGGCTCTGGCAAGAGAAGTGGCTATAGAGCCAAACAAATGGATCAAGGTCACCTTCCTGGGTTAACAATTACTCTGACATTTTACAGTGTGTGTCGGAAGAAGCAAAACTTTCATAGACATCAACTGGTGAAAATTGAAGTTAAAGTGAACTCTGGACAATTGAAGTAATAGAGTCTAAGCAAAAGGAGCATATAGTAATACTTTCCTGAAAAAAGGAATCAACAAGTCCCAGTGCGGGTGACATGGAAGAGGTTTCAGGAATGCTCCGCAAAATAGGCTTTCAGAAGAGACCAGACCAGATCTGACCGCATGAGAACAGAGAACATTTTCTTATTCCAGATTCTTGTGAGAAGAAAATAGAAATTGACATCAGATACTCCTAAACAGTATTTACAATTGTGCACACTCAGGCTTCAAGCCGTTTACAGCTAAACATATTTAAATCTCTTTCCAGAGTAGAGGCCCATTCATTCTAAACATTTTTTCTTTCTTTTTTTTTTCTGCTTCCGTTAAGTCAAGAGTTAATGAGCCACTTCAAGTATTGTTCATAGATTTAAGGGCCAGGGACCTTTTCTTATTTGTTTCCCACCCTATCCTCAGAATCCAGGATAATTTGTTTATTCGACCAATATTTACTGAATACCTACGACTTGCCAGGCACTGAGGATGCCATCAAGGCTTGAACAAAAGAGACCTAATCCTTTCTTTCATTGGAACTTAGAGCCTAATGGGGATATTTTTTTCTTCACTCAACCAACAAGTATTTGGTGAACATCTACCATGAGCCAAACTTTGTTCTATACACTGGAGATAGAGGCAACCACAAGAAAAGGAAGGGGAAGGTAGTCAAGCTGATTATTAGGGAGATGGACAGATGAGTGATATCTGGAATAGAACTGTGCAGGGAGGTAGACTAGAATGGTGTGAGAGAGCATGACGAATGGCCATGTAAACTGGAAGTCAAGGGAGACCTTCCAGAAGAGATAACGTTTAAGTTGAGATCTGCATGGCAAAAGTGAATCAACCATGACAAGTCCTGGGCATGGAGGATTCCAGGCTGATTAAATGTTCAACAAATAAATATAATTGTTTAATTACCGTTACCCAAAGTGCCATACTGATTTTTATAACCTACGTTTCTCCCTCTTTGAATTCATATTAATTTCATCCACTCTACCTAAATTTCTATAGTTCTGAAAACACATAAACAGAAAACTCTACCAGTTTTTCCTCAACACAGGAAATGCTTCCCACGTGGTTAGCAACTTTTGATAGTCCTTCTCCTTGCTAACTCAAGGTAGTTGTTGACAGTGTTCTGGCCATAAGGCTTGATTTTCACTTCTGGCTATAAGGCAAGAGAGACTGCTCTCTGCAAAACTAGTTTTAAATTCCTCCAGATTCAAGATACCAGGAATAAGTGGAATAACAAACAAACAACAGAAAAATATTCAGCAATTGACACTCAATCATCGTTCCAAAAAAAATTAAAAGCTATGCTAAATGGATCATAACATGTTCAAATACATGAAAAATGTACTTCAAAACACAGCTGGAGAAAGTTGTTTGTTTTTATTAAAAGTTGCTCGAAGGCATCATCATAGTGACAGAATCTTTAAACATCTACAAACACAAAGGCCTGAAAAATAACTTTTCATTGATTTTTTTTACCTGCGTATTTTACGCATTCTGAAAGCTATTGGTACTCTTTTAACAAGGACTTCTTCATATCTGCCAGATTTTATGAATGATCATTTTCTGCTGATTCAATTTGGGAAAATCTCTTTTGCTGAGACAGTCCCTAATGGCCACCTTTATGGTCCTCTTACTTGTGTTATTACTCAAGGGGCTTCCTATTTCTCCCGTCTAAGCACAGAGAATCGGAACAACAAAAAGTAGCTAGAGTTGAATTTTCCTTCAGTCGGTCCTCTGCTACACAATATGGATTTTTTAGGTCTTAAAAGAGACTAAAAGAGATTGTCTGGTTCATATCACCAGAGCCAGATCATGCAGACACAATATCAGGAGATTGTTGCTTTATGCAGATCAGGACTCTATCTCTTGTTTTTTCACTTGTGTTTGTCTTGGCTCCTTCCAAAACCCTCCAATGTGGAACTCAGAGCTTCTAGTCTCTATGCTTAGATATGCCTGGGTGGTAGATTGAAATGATTGCAATGGGACGTATGTCAGGCTTTCTTCATATAGTATCTGAGACAGATTCTGATTTACTGAGGGGGTGCTCTGAGGAGAAACCTGTAAGTTTGTGCAGGAGGCAGGACAGGGCAGAGGGAAAAGCTAAGTGAAGATGTGGTTTTAGGTGCTATCTCACCTCAGCCTGATCGCACAGGGAACTCTGGAGCATAGATAGCACCACAAAGTTGTCCCAGCTTGAGAGAAGAGGATTGGGTTTTACACCACTGTAGCCATCAGTCACCGGCTGTGGGCCCTCCCTGAGGGAAGAAGGTAACCTGTCTGTCAGGCATTTCCAGGTGAGGTGGTTCCTGTCAGGACCAGGGAGGTCCTTCCGAGAAGGGTGCAGCTATGAGCTGTGGGCACCCAACAGTCTTAGCAGTTTGGAGGTGGCTACACCAGTCTGGAAAAGGGGGTCCAAGCAGAGAATCAACAACATCTTCTACACAACCACAACACGCTGTCTTGTTGTTCTGGTTTTGTTTTTCCTGCCATCAGCCATGCTGGGCTGTGAAGCCAGCCGTGTTTCCAAAGCACTTTTCCCTTCACAGCAAATAGTTACCAATCTGTAAGCAGATTCTTTTTAATTCACTCCTAAAATGGCTCAGTTTGAGCTCGAAACATCAAGAAGCTCCACACAAAAGGCATAACTACTGAGGTTGAAAATGTCGTTGATGATTCATTGTCTGTGGGGTTGGTCACGATATCCTGAAATGGCGCGCTGTGTTTGTCAGCTAAGAGGACCTTTAAGCAGCAGCGCAGAATTTCCCATTAAGGAACAAAATGAGGTTTCAAAGTCTATGCTTCAATTGAATCTCTCCCTACTAACCTCTAGGAGAAATGCATGTGCTGCTAAATTGTACTTAGAACGCAAACCAGTGGCAAGAGCTCTGAATAGGTGTACAGTTAGGTGTAATGCTTAGACCCAGACTTTCCATTCGGCTGTGAAAGGCTAATTTAAGGATGCCTCACCTGGCATCTAAATTAGAAAGTCACTCAATCTTCCAATCTTCTTGAGATAAATGGAGCAACCAATCACTGTTTACAAACCACAGGGCCCTTGAGAATAGGGATTATAAAACAACAGACACACGATAACAATAGCTACCATTTAATGCAGGTTTCGGTATGATTTAAGTCACATCCTAAGAAGTTGATGTATCTCATTCAATAATTAAAGAAACCCAGTGAAGTACGTATTATTATTCTTGTTTTATAGATGAAGCGGCAGAGACACAAAGAGTTTCTATTGAGAGCAAATTGCTGAAGATGCAGTGGACACAGTCTCTGCCCTCATGCACCTAACTGTGAAATGAAGGTAAGATTCTAACTGTGTTAAATGAGGCAATGAAGACTTACAAAAATGACATACAGGTATGTGATTTCCTCAAGATAAAGACGAGAAAAAAATATTCTGGGCAGGGGGAATAGCAGGTGCAAAGAGCCTGTGGCCAAAGAGAGCATGGTCCATATGTCTAGTTGGAGAGAGTCAGGGCTAGTCCAGAGAGAGACACAGCTGAATAGATAGGAAAGAGCCAGAACAGGTAGGACCTTGTTTCCTATATTAAAAAGATTTTCTTTATCATTATAAGCAATGAAAACCCACTGAAGCAATGGAAACCATTAATTTTTTTTTTAAGTGAGATTAAAGATGGGAGTGCAGTATTTGCCTGATGTGATTAGTTTGGGTTTTTAAAAGAGCCTTCTGGTTTTAGAATGAAGGGTGGATTGGAAGGAGGACCGAATGAAAATACAAATTATGACCTATTGCAAGTAGAATAGGCCGAATGCTGATTGCAGTTTTGACTAGAGTGATGTTGACGGAGATAAACGAAAGTTAAAATATTCTAGAAATATTTTGTCCAAAAAATTGACAGCAATTGGTAATGGATTGATGGGAGGGGGTACAAAATGAGATACTAAAGTTTAATGCTAGGTGTCTGATGTACACAACTAGAAGAATAGTCGTGTCATTTACTGAGAAAAGAAACATGAAATGAAGACCAAGTTTGTTGGGAAGACCATGAGTTTAGTTCTAGACCTGTTGAAGTTGAGGTGTTTTGAGAATTAAAAAAAACACTGAGAGAAGACAAGCAGGCCGTGGAACAACAAGTCTAAATTAGAACTCTGGCTTAGAGCTGCTCAGGGAAGCCGCGAGTGTGGATGACGTTTACCTGAAAGTAAATAAAGCGAAAGAAGATGAGGCAAAAACTAGCCCTGAGTCCTCTAATATTTAATGACTTGATAGCTAAGCCTCAGTAGATAATACTTGTGGAGTGGAGAATTCGTTAATGAGTTGAATAAATAATATTCTTAGTTTGTAATCAAGGCAGGATCAACGTCTGACAAAATTGTCAAATACAAGTTGCTTCCCTTACACTTCTTGCTTGGAAAAGCAGCTCTCCGAAGTGAGAGGGCAGAAGAGTTTGTTTCCTTCCAAAAGCCAAAGGAATATTTTTAGCAGAAAACAAAATGGTTTGCCTTCCTTTTTGTTCTCTTTTAAGACGTCCTTTTTCCATACTCTCGCTGAAACACAAATTTCTCACCACGCACCATCGCCAGCACATCAACTACACATCAGTCACTGTGTGTCTAGCGATGATCAACCTCTGACCAATCATTTTCCAAGAATCCCAAGGCACATCTGAAGAACGTAATTGAAAAGTCTAAATAAAGTATGGCTCCTAGGTTACCTATTAGAGCCGAAGAATCCAAGAGTGAGCTAACTAAATTCTCTTTGACTGAGAGCAGGCCAGCATCTGAACAAACATGTCATCTGAAATACACAGCAGCCTGAGGCTGCAAAGGAGAAAAAAATCCAAAAACAAAACAAAAACCAAGAGCATCTCTAGCTCAACTTGGTGATTGGGATTAATCTGTCACTGGAAAGCTTTTCCAGGTCTAAGCTACAGCTGTCCTTGACTAACCTTGCCTGTGTCTTACCCTATCGACAGAGACAGACCAGCCTCCTTTCTCACTGGTTCACTTTGCTCGTTGCAAATAAATAAAGTGGTGAAGTTGCAATTCACTGAAACTAATACTCAGCAGATTAAATCTATTGTACATTTGCTTTCTTCCAGATAAGCTCAAGAATATGGCACTTTTTTATTATTTTATTTTTTAAATAAACTCGACTAAAACCTGAAACTGTTTTCTCAACAAAGGCTGAAGCTTAAAAATGGAAATTCTAGGTCAATGGAGGAAAAACGGAGTCTTGCTGGGTAGGCCAGTTCAGCCATGTTCCTCCTTACGGGGTGGCTTCTAGGGTGTGTACTAGGGTTCGTTTGCTCCTGTGGATTACTCTTTAGCCTTGTCCTTTACCCCTACTCTGTCCCTCAGGAGACTAATTGGTATGGAAATCATCAACAAGCTCCCTTGCCTTCTGACTTAGAGTTGGAGTCAGCTAACAGGAAGATCCTAGCATATCAGAAATAGAGAAGGGAGTAGGGTTGATGTATTTATTCCATTTCACTGGTCTCTGGGTTCCTGTGGGCTGATGCATTCCTCTGTCACAGATCAGCACTCCTCACATGGCCCTCTCTGTCTCCAAGGTTGGGAATCTGCTTCCTCCTTTTGCCCCTTCAAGCTTATATATTGATAATATAGCCCTCTGCTAGCAGCCACCATATGCTCCACTATCCCTTGTGGTTTCCCTACACTTGGCCCACATCTTTGTATGTAGCCCTTTTATAAAACTGTGTTAGTTGTCTGTGGGTCCCTGACCCACATGGGGTAACATATACTGCAGCCAAATCACTCTGGTACCCCAAGCCAGGAATTGAAAACAAAAAACTATAGAGACAAAGTAAAATGCATTAGAAGGATGCTGATGAATAGCAGCTAATTCAGGTTATAGTCACTGTTAAAGGTATTTTCCCCACTCACAATGACCTTCCTTCTAGGGGTGCTGGTCCCCAGTTCACTGGGATGTGTTTTAGGCAGGTATGTCTACATAGCAAGCTCCACAAGTGTACTCCCACATCCAAACTTAGCTAATATGACCAAGGGTAGTCACATGACCCAATAAGAGTCAGTCAGGTCCTTTTCCTGGAAACTTGGGGTGTGGACTGCAAAAAGGCAATTACTGAGCTGTGGGATTATTCACAAGAGAAATGGAAGAATGAAGTAAAGGAACAGAAGGCAGAGATTGGAACACAGAGAACAGTTCCAGATTGCAACTCCTTCCCCAAACTTGGCCCCATTTCTCCCTTGAATAGAGTTATTACTGTACCTTTAAAATAAAACCCTCCATTTTTATTTGTTAACTAAAGTTGGTTTCTGTTACCTGCAACAAAAAGAGCCTAAATGATCCATTAAACAACAAATGATGCTTTTTATCCAGCAATAATGTGGTGGGTACTTATGGCTCTATTCCAGCACCGTCCAATAGAACTTTACGCAATGATGGGAATGTTCTATAAAATCTGCGCTGTCCAATGCAGTACCCACTAGCCACACGTGGATATCGAACATTTGAAGTGTAGGCAGTGTGATTGAGAAAATGATCTTTTTGATTTAATTTAAATAGCCGTATGTGGCTAGTAACCATCGTATTAGACAGCTCAGCTCTAGACTTTGGCTTTCTCTTGTTTTCATGCTGTCATTTGTTCTCTATTAGTTGATTTTGAGCCTTCTGGGTATCTACTAAAGATACTCAGTTAAGCTGGCACATCATTGTAAACAATCATTGATAACTAGGTGTTTACTCCTATCTTCTTGGTATCCATTTTCTCCAGAAACCTGTAAGTGAGAAATTAGGAGCTTTGAAACTTGGCCCATCATGATCAGATTACTACTTACTTGACCAACCCAACCCTTGTTACCCTTTAATCCTCACCATCCAGTCCTGTCATACCAAACTTATTGAAGTTTCCATAGTGTGCTGTGCTCTGTCACACTTTCATGCCTTTGCATAAGTGGTACCCTTATTATATTTTTATTATTTATTTGTTTTTAACCCATCCATTCATACATATATACGTTCATCTATTCATCCAACAAATATTTATTAAACAGGGCAGATTTAGTATAAGAAAGGCATATATAAACTGCATATTTATAAGTGGAATGAGTTTTCTAATTGGTGTTGTGGACATGTATAACGAGATGACCTACAAAAAGGGAGAGCAGATTTTATCAAAGTATGTTTCATGTGCAACGTGCATTGAATTGCCAGAGATGCTTTCTGAAAGTACATTATAGGAGAGTGGTTGGGGGCATAAATAATTTCTTTATCTTACTCAGTGCTTTTTAAATTAATTTACATAAAATATTGGAAAGGGTGTCTGTTAAGTAGTAAATATTCAATAAATATTAGACTTATTGATAACATTTCCTCAAAATATTTCCAATACTGCACTCCCGACTCGGTCACCTAAACCTCCTCTTCCTTACAGTCTTCTCCACTTCAGGAAATGGTGGCTCTATCTGTTGCAGACTGTTTTCTGGAGAGCAGACTTGGAGATGGAAATTATTGTGCAAGAGGCTTAATGAGAGAGAGCTCTCAAAATCAATGACTGTGCAGAAAGGGAAGGAGGTAGGATGGGGCAAAGGGAGAAGTGGGGCTGAGATGCAGTCTCAGCAAAGGCCTCGGCTGATCTTACAGGGAATTCTGAAGTCGAAACAGATCTTCTGAATCATCTTTCCATGAACTAAGTGTGCTAGGCTTTTATCTCCCAACCCAGACAACGTATGTCTGGGCAACTGTTCCCCATCTCACTTAAAAGAGAAGTCAGAGTCCTCGGAGCTTCCTACAGGGGTCACGATCTGTCTGTCCACAGCGTTTCCGACATTTCTTACCACATACTCCCTTGATCACTCAACTTCAGCTTTTTTCTTCATCAGATACTCCAGGCACCCTCTCGACCGTGGACTTGGAATTTTACTCTTTGCTCATCCTAGAAAGCATATTCCCTATTTTCCCACGTGACTCCCTCGCTTATTCTTTAAGGTCTCTGCTCTTATGTCACCTTATCAACAAGGCCTTTTCAAACTACCTCATTTGAAACAGGGATCCCCAGCCCCGTGCCATTTCTTACCAGCTTGCATACTTTATTTTGCTCCAAGTTCTTTTCATCGTCTCTCATACTATTTGTCTATTTGTTTATTTGTTTTCTTGTCTGTCTCACTGTTAAAATGTAAGCTCCATGAAGCAAGGCGCTTTTGTTGTTGTTCTCTATCAGTCTGGTATCCGGAACAGTGTGGCATACAACAGGTGCTCAATAAATACTTGTTTATGAAAATGTAAAATGAAGCTTTTACATTTTGGCCAAACTTAGTCAGATGAAGAGAACTCTTCTATTCCCTGTAACACCTAAGAATAAAAAAGGAAACATTTGGAATGTGACATGCTTATTGGTTGCAGTAGGCAGAATTCTAAAGACTCCCCAGCCCACTTCAGCAAAATTACCATCCCCTGTTATTCAGTCAAAACTCCTTTAGGTACGGCTGAGAAGGGGCTTTGCACATGGAATTAAGGTTATAGACCTTAAAATACAGAGATTACCCTGGGTTATTCCGGTGGGCCCACTGGAGTCTTAAAAAGCAGAGAATTTTCTCCAGCTAGAATCAGAGCGAGTTGTGGTGAGAGAGAGTAGAAGAGATGAGGCAGAAGGGGAAGCCAGGAAGATTGGAAATGTAAGAAGGAATCGACCCATCGTTGCTGCATTTGATGATGGAGGAAGGAATTTACAAGCCAAGGAATGCAGGCAACCTCTATAAACTGAGAACAACCCAGTGAGGACATGGGGACCTCAGTCCTACAATGCATACAACTGAATTCTGCCAACATCCTGAATGAGCCTGGGAGTGGATTCTTCCCTCAGATCCTCCTGAAAAGATCACAGCCTTGCTGACATCTTTATTTCAGCCTTGTGATGCTCTAACCAAAGTATCCAATCAAGTCTACTGGACTTTTGACCTACAGAATGGTGAGATATTAAATGGATGTTGTTTTAAACTCCAAAGCTTATTATTACAGCAGGCAGCATAGAAAATTAATACATATAAAAAAAATTATACTCTGTTCTCACATAAACACCATCTCAACTAAGCAATTTGCATGTAAAGAAGAGAGATAACAAAATCACAATATTCTAGACAGAATAGGCTTCTAGCATCTACATATTCTACTTCTTATTCAATAACTAAAGACCAGTAATAGGAATCATTGAAGTGAACTGTGTTTTGCTAATACAATTATGGTTCTGTACTGCTGATCCCATGAGTATATATTTTACCTGTCAGAGCCTAAGGGGAGGGTTTCTTTTATTCAACAATGATCTCGGGAAGGTTCCTTGTGCTTATAACCGAGCTTGTCTGAGTGCTGCATTCCAGGCAGTTAATCCAAGAGAATAATAAGGCAAACAGTACCCACAGTTTCAATTACAAATACCAGCATTTTTGATTTGGAAAAAAAAAAAAAACAACTCTCACAAACTAGTCTGTTGAATCGTGATTATCTGGGCAGTTAAGAGCCTTTACAATTATTTGCACGACTTTTAGCAAATCACTTACTTATCTCCCTTTTATCTTTCTCCCTCAACCTCCAGGAATTGCTCTAAAGACGTGATTGTAGATGCAAAAGCCTTTTGCAAAAGTTAAAAGTGTTAAACTAGTGTTAAGCAATGACTATTATTATTGATAATCTTGTTCAGTTGAGTTTCTACTCCATCTTGTTTGGCTGTTTCTGAAATTTAATTATCTCCAAGGCAATTCCCTTTTCTTTTAAGATTTCCTTTGGCAAATCTTCCTCTTTGTAATATCTTGAACTCTCCCAGTTGTGTCTTTTGCCATCCTTCCCATCCCTTTCTTCTCTACCTCTCTATTCCTTTCTTTCAGAACCCCTTCACACAAACATGATTTTATTGGGATTGTCCTATCTGAAATACAGAGTGGTACAATTCATATGAGGAGGAGGTTAGCAATAATCATGATGCATTTACCCTTTGAACCACCTCTATGAATCTGGCCCAACGCAAGTGAGGAAAACACAAAAAGTAGTTAGCACAAGGCTATTCACTGCAACATTATTTCAATAACAAATGAATAGAAATAATCTAAATATCTGTTAATAGAGATATGTTAAATAACTTGTATCTACAAAGTGGAGTACTACACAGCTGTGAAAAATGAGAGAGATCTCTCTCTTAGGCTATCTTCAAGTACACAAATGATTGGTGAGGGAAGATTCTCTTTATAGAGCATTTTGGCTAGTAATTAAATAAGGAAAGATGGAGTTAGAATGTCATTTTACAACACCTAATGAATTAATAGATTCAGACAAGAATCAGCAAGTGGCAAACAGTATTTCATATTTCCAACTGTGGATTAATCTTGCATTCCCCACCCTCCAATTGAATTTGAATTTAATAAAGTCTCCAGATCTAAATACCAATTTTCAGGAAATCCTGGGGATATATGGACTTATGAAATACCATCCAAGGGACATAACCAACTAAATACAGACTATGAGAAGCTCTATAGGAGCTTCAATACTATAGTCAATATTTTAAGTGAAAAGGGGGAGAAAGAGAGAATACATTAACAGATACAGCTGACATCTGGTTCTGCAAGGATATACTAGCCCCATTCCTCCCAAGACTTCCCCTTTACAACTAAAAAACCTTGGCTATAACATAACAAGCATAAAAAGTCTCTGAAAGGTGGAAACAAGAAGATAGACTGCCTAGAGACCTTAGGAATTGAGGAACGACACAGAAGTGAGTTCTCTGGGTTTCCTTATTGTGTTTCATTTGTGCAGACAGGACACTGCAGAAATCTCCAACCTGGAGCTGCCAACAGGCACAGACAAAAAAGAAAGCTCTAAGAAAAGCTTGTCCCCCTAGCCAAAAGTCTGAGAAAAGGATGGCCTAATGATAGAAAAATGTTTTGGCAATACAGCCATACTCAAACTGAAGACCAATGGGAAAATCGCTTGCCCCCATTCCAGCCTCTTGGTTTCAGTCTGGTCCAGCATAAATTGATCTTCTACCTCATTGGCTGACCCACAGAAATAGGGTTTGAGTTCCAATCCCCCTTGTGTAGTGATGACTGGCCAACACGGAAGCTTATCTTCCATCTCCCATCTAAAGGAAAAGGATGGTGTTCCATTTCCCCAACTAGGTGGTGTTCGAAGGCTAAGCTGAGAGATGATCTACCATCCTCCACCTGGAGGAAGCAGGCAGCTGGGATCAGATCAGATTCCCTATTGGGGTAGTGTCATTGGGATCCCGCTGATCTTTCATCCCTTCCTCCTGGTGGAATTAGGTAGTGCTCCAGTTACCATGACAGGGCAGTATTGGCTGGACTAATGGGGAAATGGTCTTCCTGGAGGAAGCAAACCAGCAGTGAGTTGAGCCTGCATGCTCACCCATAGCAACTAGACCTAATGAAGCATGACGAGATTGGGCTAGTGACCAATAGGCTTCACCCCCAGCTCATGTCAGTCAGACTCCGGTGAGGAGCTGAGCCTGCACCCTGACCTGGCATCAATCAAGCAGAAATGGTAGGGTGGAGTAGTTGATAATTGGCTTCCTCCCTCCCCCTGGTGTCAGTGGATCCCAGAGGGAGCTAAGCCTCCACCCTTCCCAGCATCGATGAGGCAGAATGAGGTGGTGGGAGCCTGGGCTAGTTGGCACTCCACTTCTCTCCCTCCCCCACTCTGGTGTCAGCCTAGTGGGAAGCTGATTTTACTACTCACATGGAGGACATTAAGCATGTGGGAAGGCGCCCGCAGGCTGAAGGGGGAACTGAACTTCTGTCTCACCCATCTGCAATGAGTCAGTGTGAGTCAATGCTCCACTTCTGCTAGGGGGGGTTGGCAAGGTCCAGCGAGAAGCTAAACATACACACTCACATGTACCTCGCATTACACCTCAGCAGGGGGACTGTCTGCTAAAATAGAAGATTAAATAGGATCCAGAGTCTCATAGTATCAAACATTGTAAGGATATGATTGAAAATCACTTATACCAAGAAAATAACGTCATGAATGAGAAAATCAGCTGGTGCCAATATCAATATGAATCAGATGTTGGATTATTTCTAATAAGAATTGAATGGAAATAGTACAAATATCCAGTTAAAGAAATCTCCAGGCTATGATGGTTTCACTAGAGAATGCTACCAAACATTTAAAGAAGTATTAACACAAATTCTATACAATCTTTTTCAGAAAATAGAAGAGGAGGGAAGACTTCCTAATTCATTTTATGAGGCTAGCATTACCCTGATACCAAAAAAAAACACAAAACAGTCAGAGACAAATGAATATGGAAAACTATATAGACCAACGTCTCATGAACTTAAAAATAAAAAATCCTCAATAAAATGGCAAATAGAATTAAGCAATATATACATGGAATTACACACCACGACAAAGTAGAATTTATTCCAGGTATACAGGCTGGTTCAACATTTGGAAACCAATTAAACTGGAGTTTTAAAATTATGAATTAAATTTCATTAATGGTTATAGAGCTATATCTAGAGAGAGAGAGATGTAAATTATCTATATCATATTGGGAGAGGTATCATAGTTTGTGATTTTGATGAATTGTTCCATTCCATCTAAATGATAAAATCTCCTTATTATCGTATTATCATATTCCTTTATTATTTTTTCAATGGTTACAGAATCTGTAGTGATCTCACTATATTGAGTAAATGTAGTTTTTAATTAAATTCATAACACACTATACACATTGCCTAAGTCCATTGCATATCCTATGAGAAGACTGACATATTTTGATCACACTGAATGATGAAAATTTTGAAATAATATAAAGTAGCGAATAAAATAGAAAAATTAAGAATCCTTTGTTGATCAACTAAAATTATAGCTAACACCTAAGCCTATATTCCTGCTTATGAAATCCTATATCTAACCTATAAGATTAACACCATTCTTTGTTTTATTTATCTCTAACTAGGCCTGGGTGGTTTTATGGGAAAAAAACAGTTAAACCAATTGAATGGTGTTAACATATCTTAAATATCCTGGTTTGATCTCAATTTCTTACTTTTCATTTGATGGTTTGTACTTAAGTAAATAATTTCTAAATATTGCATATAGTAAAAACAGTATTTTAAAAAAGAAGTAGGGAGTTAAAATTTTGATAAAAATAGAATCACTTTTTAAAAAGTTTTTTTTTTTTTTTCAGGTAACATCTTAATCATCATGGTATTTGGGATTTTCTGTTTTGATACAAACAAAAATTTTAATGGATACCATTAATTAATATAAAGAATTAGATACAACACCTTCTAAAAGTTGTATTTAGCAGTTTATATTTTTGGCTTTTAATTTATTATATTGCAGACAGTAAAAACAAAAACGAAAACCTCTCTAAAAATAACAATCAAATTTCTTCACTTAATAAGGTGTCAAGATGCAAATGGAAAAGAATTGAATACAAAGCTGTCTGCCCCTCGGATACACTGATATGTGAGAAACAAGCCTCTACAATAACTCTAGTAAATTAAAACATTTGCAGACTTTAGACATTGTGTTGTAGCTTAGTTTAATTTTGCTTCAAAAGACCATTAGGGGTAGTATAGAAGGCTGATCTTTATGAGTCGTTTTATGAGTAAGACATAAATAAATGAGCAAAAGTATAAACTGAAAGTCTAAGCTTTAAGTGGTGTGTAGACATATTTAAATAAAAAGCAAGCGAAATCTCAGTTTACTTTGGTTTGTCCTGTTGATCTCTTATGTTCTCTGAATGTAAGAGATTTTTTAGTGTTATAACAAGCCTTAAATTCAAATGTGTGGTGTATTTTTATCACACACTGACGCTGCAAGCTTATAAAGTGAGGCAAATTTATGCATTAGTCTTTGAAAATGAAGACCTACATTCAAATGTTCTGTACAATTTTAACCTGAGTGTATTTTAAAGAAAATCATGTTAGTAGAAGCCACGTCCTGGCTAGGAAAAAGGATGTTGAAGTAATTACAATACAGCTAAAGTGCCCAAAGATATGGAATACTAGAGAAAAATGACAGAAATGGAAATTGGGATTGAATAGACTAGCTTTTCAGAATCCTCCTTGGAGAAGGTGTATTCAAACTGTAGTTATTTCTTGATTATTTAGAGATGAGCATCCAATTTATAGATTGCATGGGCTGGGCCTAGGGTGTGAAAGCTTGCTGGCAAATTGCTTTGGGTGAAACTCCACTCACTAGTCTTTTTAACAGCAAAATCAGATTAATATTGAAATCAAAGAAGCTCTGAAGAAGAAAAGAGGACAAAAAACAGAGCAGTTTATAGTCTTGGAGGGAAGAAGGAATGAGGTGGAATATAAAGGTGTGTGCTACGTTGAAGACAGATATGACTAACAGAGAAAGGAGTAGGCTGTATCCTGACTAAATGTAACGTACATAAGCCACTGTTCCATTTTGTAATCATCGCAAAGATACCTTCTTTACAAGGTTTCACCTATATAAGCTAAGCACTTACATAAGTAATTTTTCAGGCTAGATAATTGTTTTATCCTATACAAAATAATGTTTTTTATTCACTAATTCAACAGATATATATTAAGCAAGTACTGTGTAGCAGACTCTGTTCTCTGCAGTATGGAACAGCAATGAAGACAAAAATTGGTGGCCCTTTGTAGCTGGTAGGGGGAGAAAGATAGTGAATAAAACAGAAGTAAAATATATAAAGTGTTAGAAAATGGCAATTACTGAGGAGAAAAATAAGTCAGGAAAGGTAGATTGGAAATTTTGGGGTGAGAAGAGGTGCAAATTTAAATAGAGTGACGAGGGCTGACTTCAAAGAGAAGGTGACCTTTGAGTAAAGAGCTGGAGCATGAAAGGGAGGGGCCATGCAGAGATCTGTGCACGGACAGATCCGTGTATCTGGAATGTTCCAGAACAACAAGGGAGGCATTGCTGTGACTGGTACCTGGAGATCAAGTGAAGGGGATGAGGAGTAGTGAGAGATGAGGTCGTTTAGAACACTCTGGGCCTTCCTTGGAGCTTGACTTTTTTCTGAGTGATGTAGGAAACCACTGGAAGGTTTTGAGTGTAGGGCTGACATGATGGGACTTACATGATGACTCTGGCTGCTATGCTGAGAATAGGCCCTGGATGGTGGAGGCAGACAGCAGTGGAATCCAGGACACCAGTTCTACCATTTTCCAAAAACTTTCTTAACTTCCCTGTGCCTCAGTCTCCTCATCTACAAATTAAGGATAATAGTACCTACTTTATAGTGTTGATGTGAGAATGAAATGAAATATTATATGCAAAACACATAGAACAATGCCTGAAACATATCACATTGTCCCCTATTTGTTAATATTGTTATCCTTACTGTCATAATACAGCCAAAAGGTGATAGCAGTTTGGACTAGACTGGGAATAGGTGGTGAGATTCTGGACATATACTTGATGGTAAAGCCAACAGGATTTGCTGATCAATTGGATGTGACTGTGAAAGAGAGGATGACATCAAAGTTGGCTTCGGCAATTGGAAATATGGAGTTACCGTTTAACACGTTGGGGAGGGCACTTTAGAAGAGCAGGTTTGGGAAGCAGGAGGCCAAATCAGGAACTCAGTTTTGACTTAATATTTTTTTTTTTTTTTGGTAAGGAAGATTGACTTTGAGCTAACATCCATGCCAGTCTTCCTCTACTTTGCGTATAGGATGCCACCACACCATGGCTTGACAAGCAGTGTGTAGGTCCCTGCCCGGGATCTGAACCCACAAACCCCAGGCCAGCGAAGCAGGGAGTGCGTGAACCCATCTACTATGCCACCGGGCCAGCCCTTTGACTTAATTTTTGAGATGCCTTTTACTTATCCAAATGGAGAGCTTGAGTGAGTGGCTGGACATAGATGTCAGCCCACATAGAAGCCTCAGTCGAGTTTGTTAGAGGTACATAGATTATGATCCTATCATGTTTTTCATTCTTAGCATTAGTTTATGTAGATTTCTGCTAGTATGTTCCAATAGCCAAGGTTTTTATATTGAAATATTGTTTGGTATAAAAAAGTCGTGTTGAGCATAAAAATGGTTTCTCAATACAGTCTGAGAATCATCACCTCCACACCAACTACACAAAATAATGAAGAGGGCTGATGGCACTCGCAGCTGCTACCAGAATCCCGGTTGCTTTAGGAGTTTTGCATGTTACACATTATCTGTAGCATGCAGTTATCAGCACATATTGTTGGTCTTATCACTTGATTCTTGAACTTACTTTCCATTACTAGAAACATTTCCATTTCTAAAGTTATCAGAATGGGAGTTAATGATGGCTTATACACATTTTCTTCTGTGGGTAAAAATTTGGGAATTTTCGATGTTTGTTTAATGGTGAATGAGGAAAGCCTCTTGTCTCTGTCAGGTTCTCTGTCCTTTCTCTACCCATAGCTAGTAGAGGTAGAAATAGATATAGTAAAAATAATAGTCATATAATAACAGTTAAAATTTATTGAGAGTCTTGTATGTTCCACGGGCTGTGCTATGCATTTTCCATGTTCATATAAGGAAACTGAGGTCCAAAAGAGTTTAGAATCTTGCCTATAGTCACACTTCTAGAGAAGAGTGGAGCTGGGATTTGAAACTAAGGCTTTTGACTCTCAAGGCCACACTCCTGGTCCCACAGTGTACTGCTCCAAGCCCCACCCCACCTGTGCTTCCTAGCCCAGACCCTAGAGTTTCATTCTCTCTCTCATTCCTACTTCCCAATTGTCATTTTCAGAAGGGATAAAAATGTATGGAAAAGTTGATAAAACTTAAACCAGTAAAGTTTTCTCTATTTCAAGGATGCTTTTAGATGGTGCAACATTCAGCAGTGACTGGCTATAGAAAGAATGCAGGGGTGGTGCAGAATAAAACTCATAGCAGACTGAGGCCTGCATACTATCTATGGATTTTAGTTTCTTGGTCACCTCCTTCAATAAAGAGTGTTGTTTCCAGTGGCCAAAAGAAAAGGGATTGCAAAAGCTTTATAATTCCCTCTTAAAAAACAGCTGATTTGTTTCGTGGACTTTGCAACCTATTACCCTCACAGAAACCAAACCCCTAAAGATGAGGACTGGAAACATGTGAAAAGTGCTGACACAAACGTAATCCACTTGAAAAAAGACTGACAACTTCCCTTCCTTTGGATTAAGTTAATAGTGTATATTTTCATCTGGAAATAAGTCCTGTTACTGAGGTTTGGAGGCAGGGCTTCAGGAGATTTTAAATATCTTCAGAAGAGTGGAAAATTGTTTTGTATCAGGGTCACTCGAAATTATTTACTAAATAATTTAGCTTAGCTCTTTCTGAAAGAGAGAAACAAAAGATTTGTAATTTCTTTGGCTGTCTTCGCTGATAACACTCACGTACCAGACGGCATCGTGCATTTTGTTCATCCACAGTGAAGAGTAATTCTCTTGCTTTGAATGTCAGGGTGACCACTGGGATTTGAATCGAATTAATGTTAAAAACAAACAAATTCTGATATTCAGAGTTAACTATTTCCTAGAAATACACGTGGAAGTGACTGATGCTCTTAGATTATATGCATTATTGTGTGTGTGTGTGTGTGTGTGTGTGTGTGTAGATAGACAAACAGACGTGACTCTTGATTATAGAATTGAAGAATCATTTTGGTTACTGTTTTATTTTTATGAAACAATTTGTTATTGCATAAAATTTAGCAAATATAGACATAGACATGTATACAGATGAAAATATCACCTTTAAAAAGACACTGCTTTTTTTTTTTTTTTTTGGTTACCAGTATACAAACCCCCATACCATTTTTTAGAACTTCTTCCTTTGAAGACTTTGGTTGGAGAAAGGCCCTATCTTCTTTCTCAGAAGCATAAAGGGAACGTATATATATTTTTCCCCTCACAGATGCTAAGCTGTGGGCATGTGAGTTAGGCTCATGCAACTGGAGGCTCCCTCTTGAGATGCTAAATTTTTTTTTTATTTTTTATTTTTGTGTGGAATATCAGCCCTGAGCTAACATCCATGTCAATCCTCCTCTTTCTCCTGAGGAAGACTGGCCCTGGGCTAACATCCGTGCTTATCTTCCTCTACGTTATATGAGATGCCGCCACAGCATGGCTTGACAAGCGGTGCGTCAGTGCGCGGCCGGGATCCGAACCCAGGCTGCCAGCAGCGGAGCACGCGCACTTAACCGCTATACCACGGGGCCAGCCAGAGATGCTAAATTTTGAACAAGTGATGCAAAAGTGGCAGGACCATTGGAATTCATTCAGAGCAGCAATTTTCAGGAGGTGGCAGGCAAAATGAGTCTGGTTGCCACAGTGTCCCACTGCAGTGGTGACCGCGGGGTCCAGCAGCAACATGCTATTGAGGCTCTGTCTACAGCTTGGCCTTGGCTATAGATGCAGCTGCTCCTTGTCTCCTCCCCCTTTCAAGGCTTGTTCCCTAGACTTCCCATCACTGTTATAAGCCAACCAATAACCAGCCAATACACACCTTCCACTTACATAACCAAGAGCTGGTTTCTACTGCTTACAGCTAAGAGAATCTGACTGATAAAGCATTTGTAGATATTTACTTTTAAATCACTCTTTTTGATTATCAAAATAATCCATGCTAAATTGTAGAAAAGAAGAAAATATATAACCAAAAAAGAAAAAAACAAATGTCCAGCAATAATCCTACCATCTAGAGACAACACATCTTAACATTTTGGTGTATATCCTTCTTGTATTTCATATATCAAAATAAGATCATATTATATCTACTAGTCTGCTGCCTGCTTTTTTGCTTAACAATATATGATCAACATTTTCCCATTTCAAAAACATTCTCCAACAGCATTGCTCTTTTTCTTTTCTTTAAGAGGGGGAAGAAAAGGGTGAGATTTATTGTGAAAAGTTGATTCTAGCTTTATTGAAGTATCATTAACCGATAAAAATTGTGTATTGCTGTGTGTGAAGATATATAATCAATAGATCTCAACTAGGGGCGATTTTACCCTCAGGGGACATTTGGCAAAGTCTGGAGTCAATTTTGATTGTTACAATTTGGGGTGCTACTGACATCAGTGGATAGAAATCAGGGATGCTGCTAAACATTTTACAATGCACAGGACAGCCCCACAACAGAGAATCATCTGGCCCAAAATGGCAGTAGCAAAAAAATTGACTGATACGTGTATACATATAAATTTGCTAACCCAATTCTTTACTGCTAGATATTTAGTTTGTCTCCACTTTTTCAATGTTATGAGTATTGCTGTTATGAATACCCTTGTGCACACATACATCTTTGCTCATATTTCTAATTATTCCCTTTAGGTAAATATCTTGAAATAGAATTGCTAGTACAATAGAGATAATGATTTTTAGAGCTTTTTATAAACACACGCAGATGACCATCCTAAAGAGTTGTACCACTTAATACTTTCATCATCAGCTGGGTATCTTGTCATTTCCATATCTTCACCAAAAATGTGCATGGCTATTGTTTTTAAATAACTGAATATTTTCTAGGCAAAAAAATAATGTAATTTTGTATGTATTTCTTCCATTACGTGCAAAATTGAAATCATAGAGTTAAAAATTAGCTTCCCTCACTTTAATTATAATGCCGTTAGCACTTAATAAACATGATGTTGGCTGTTATTCAAGATAGGCTTTTTTTTTAATGTTTAAGTTTCAAAACTATAAGTTGGTGTTGGCCATTTGTCAAATGATCTTGTGAATGAATTAATCTTTCATTCTTTGAGTGAATATTGAAGATATGTAACCTTGAGAAAGTTACTAAATCTCCCGAGGAATTTGGGGGATTCTGCACAGATGAAGAGATAAGGGAAAAATGGAGATTGAATTTAGAGTTAATTTTCTCAGTTCAGATACCTGGGAAAATTTGGAAAGAGTCAAGCAGGGAGCAGTCAGACTGAGTTTGCCTTGGCAGTAAAGCCTTTTTCTCTTATCTGTTGCAACATCCTGGAGTCAGTCTTAGTAGCAGCCCCTATCTGACCATACCTGCTGAAGGTAAGAAGGGAGAAAGCGATATTGGCTCTGCCTTCATGGTGGCCGCTGATACCTGGTACACATTGCAGAGCAGGGGGTACAATCCAGATGTTCCCTCCCAATGCCAGATGGCCTTTCGCCCTTTCCTTTCCTCTCTAAATTCTGGATGCTTTTTCTTTCTACTTCTCCATGGAATGTATTTATTCATATTCAGGACAAATGGAGACTTGTTTCAGTACCATCTTCTATGTACCACTTTATAGCCAATATAATTCCCAGTTTCTGATAAGTGTGTAGCCCTCTGCCTTGTACCTAGTGCTGATACCAATTTTTCAATATTCCTTTGGGCATTTCAATGGGATCTGAGAGAAGAGGTGGATGCTAGTGTTCAAATAGCCATCCTACTGCAGAGGCCCATTACTTGGCTTAGTTCATCCCTCTACTGGCTTCCTCTTTCTCATTTTAGAATTACTGTGGATTTCTTTTCCTGTTTATTACGGACATCTTATTGAACTCTAATGAAGATATTTAAAAGAATTATTTTGGTTATTTCATCTAGGCTTTCCAGAAACCACCTCTTAAAGTATTAAGGTTCATGTTCTCTTTGTAGTTGTTTTTTATTTTCCTAATTATTTATCTTAAGAAGGAGAGATCTATTACAAAATTGTACCTAACAATCAAGAGAATATTTCAATTGCTCTTGGATCTACCCACCGACAATTTGAACAGGGTTCCTTCTTTGTTTTAAACCAATTCAAACTTGAGAATAAGATTGTGTAATCATATCCAAGCAGCAAACTGTCCAAGTAACACATAATGCATTTATTAAGAAGAAGCAGAACTGGTGAGTCACTCAAAGGACGGATTTGTCATGCATGTGCATTTCTTGACAACACACCTGGACTTTCAAAATCTGGAAAAATGTTTACATGCATAATTGTTTGACCAAGTCTAGAATCTTGTAGATATTTATTTAGCATCTTAATTTTGGGTTAATCTTTTCCTATTCCCACTATAGACCAGTAGAATACGTTAACAAGCAATAATCCCCATCATCTATGTTTTAAATCCCAAGTGTTTCATTTCTTGAGATGATATACCTTATGATGCAGCGCACAAACTCCAGTATCTTTATATATTTGTAGCAGGATGATGATGATGTTGATGATGATGATGAGGAGAAAGAACAAGTATTGGACACATATGGTTCAGTTAACTATTGCACTGTAACTGATCGTCTCAAATTTATTGGATTAAATACAAAAATTGGATTAAAGATATGTCTATGGGTGGTTAGGAAATTCTACAGATTAGGGTTAGATTTGGCTGATTTAGGCTGGCTGGCTTGCTTGTACATGCGCATGTATAGTCAGTTCAAGGTAACCTAGCTATAGGCTAATCGAAACCTTGGCTGGGGTCTACTCGTCTCTCATCTATGTGGTCTCTCATTATCTGACAGAATAAACTGGGCTTATTTTCATGGTGGAGACATGGTACCAAGAGAAAACAAAAGCATTCAAGACCTCTTACTGTCTAGGCTTGCAACTCGTATACCATTACTTCTACTGTATTCTTTTGGCCAAAGCAACGCAAAAGGTCATGCCAGATTCACAGGGTAGAGACATAGTCTCCACCTTTTGATGGAAGGAGCTACAGAGCCACATGGCAAAGAGTATATATACAGGGAAGGGTAGTGAACTGAGGCCATTTATGCAATTAATCTACCATAAGATGCTATGTGTCAGGCCCTGTATTAAAATACTGCATACATATTTCATTTAATTACCACAATATAGAAGGTCAATATAATATTTAATATTTCTATCTGATGATAAATAACAGATAAGTATGCATGGGAAAGAAAGGGAATTGTGTCCTGGCATGCAAAGAAACAATATCTTTGTGCAGGATAGAGAGGGGGCTATTTTGTTTTTCCATACTGTGTATTTCTAAACCAGAGAGAATATAGCAGGGGAGAGTGGAAGCAACTTTCATGATGGTATGTTTTCTCTTTATCCAATGGCTAAATGTATGTTAGAAACTTATTATGCAATGAATCTGTGTCCCAAATATGTTTAATTAATGAAAATTAATTAAAAATCCTGGCTAGTAGCTGTGGTAAGATTTTAGCTTTGGTTGGAGTTGTGACTTTATGTTTATTTCCAAATTTTTATCAATATTTCAGTGTAATTGTGGAACAGGCTGACATGAGGACTGCTTGTCAGATTTCATCTATTTAGAATTAATAGAATCTTCTTTAAGCCTTTTTCTTTTTTTGGTGAGGAAGATCAGCCCTGAGCTAACATCCATGCCAATCCTTCTCTTTTTGCTGAGGAAGACTGGCCCTGAGCTAACATCTATTGCCAATCCTCCTCCTTTGTTTTTTTTTCCCCTTTTTCTCCCAAAGCCTTAGTAGATAGTTGTATGTCATAGCTGCACATCCTTCAAGTTGCTGTATGTGGGAGACCGCCTCAGCATGGCTGGACAAGCGGTGCGTGGGTGCCCGCCCGGGATCTGAATCCGGGCCGCCAGCAGTGGAGCTCGTGCACTTAACTGCTAAGCCACGGGCCGGCCCCTAGAATCTTCTTTGAAATAGACCTTAGCCTTGGCTAGTCCTCTGACATTTCACATAGTCAAGCTCACTGCCTGGTGAAGCTAAGTGCCTAGTGGCCAGACAGCTCTTGCTTGGGTTGTTAATGAGTTCTTTCGTATGTTGAGGCAAAATCTGCATTAATTTTACCCATTGGTCACCTCCATGATCATCTTATCTGGTAGAACATTCTCCCATTATTTTCTATTTCCTTACCTTGTTTTAGTTTGGTTTTTTTTATAGTACTTCTTATTTCCTTATTTTATTATATTCATTTTGGTTTATTTGTATATTATTGTTTTTTCCCACTAGAATGTGAACTCCATGAGGTCAGGGACTTGATTTTGTTCACTGCTGTATCTCCAGTGCGTAGAATAGCGCCTAGCACACAGTAGGCATTCAAGAAACATTGCTGAATAATTGAATGTGCCTTCTCAACTTCACTCCATATTAGATAAGATATCACTATTCGATGTGGGTAGGATCCACAAATGTGAGAACACTGCCTTCTGTATGTTTACCAAATTTGCTGAGAGCACATTGGATAAGATGGAGTTATATAAAGAAAAATATGGAAGGTGTAGAAGCTCTTACCACTGAGATATTGGACAAAGTCAACATTATATGGGTCATTATTCAAAGTTATGAATCTCCTACCTGCACTTTAATTCGGGCTATATTTCCCCATAATTTTAAAGAGACAAAATTCCTTCTGGATCAGCTAAAACATTATTAAAAGCAGTAATATCTATAAAGATAGAATGGGTCAATGAAAAGGAATAATGGACTCTTTTTACTAAGTTCATGAGATTAACAAAATAAGGACATTGACAGAGGAAAATGTCAGAGATGTCCATCCCAGGGAGAGGATGGGAGGGTCCTTCCATGTAAGAGAAGCTATGTCTCCATTGTGGAGGTATGTGAGTCATCAGGCTATGTGAGCAATTAAACATGCAGATAGATATTATCGGCTCCACTTATTCTGATGCTAAAAGCCTAACCCTCTGATTATTTTGCTTTTGGCACAGCTTGCCTACAGAGAAAGAATATGCGGTTAAGCTAATGCTAGTATCCTGTTTACTCGATAATTTTATTTCTCATTTGAATTCAATAATTGCCATTCTGGCAAAGCCCACCAGTCTTTTTGAGCTTTATTAGTGTGATTCAGTATCCCCCACTCAGATCAGTGCCAGGACAATGACACGAGCACGTACGTGAGCTTGGAAGACTGAGAAACAGATCTTCAACTGGATTGAATTCATCACTCTGGACAGCCAAGTATCCTTCCCTAGTCAGAGGTACTGACCCTTCTGCTGGGTGTGCAATGCTTTGCATATCTACGGTATTCAAATCAGGAATCACTTTATGCATATTCCCAAAGTAAACCTTTGAGATATTTCCATCGAGACGTCTGACTTTTTTTCCCCCAAAGCAAACACATGCAAAAAAAATTGATTGAAAGACTTAGCACAGGGTATGTGCCTTGGTCCCAGGATAACCTCCAAAATTTACTTCCGAGAAATAGATGGTGTATTCATAAGAGAAGTCATGAATATTTCTCTCTAATTTTTCTCTGTTTCTATTTTCTATGGATTATTTCTTGGAATTTAGAAGTACCATTTCCCAATTAGTGAATTTAATGCATACTTAGCATCCTTCATGCTGTTGTGAAATCTGACTGCCAAACCCTTTATGTGCAGATCACCACTACAAACGTCATTTTGTTTCTTCCTTTCTTTTATTTGTTTTTCCTCTTACATTAAGCTTATATTAAGTGACACAAAAGAATTGTCATCTGCCCTGGGGAAAAGAACACGTTACTTGCTTGATGCAACGCATAAGCTTAAACTTTAATGGATTCTTCAAGAAAGACCAATTCACAGCCAGAATTCTTTTATCCTACAATGGTGACAGGGAAAGAGGAGCCAGGGATTTTCAAGAGTGAAGAATAAGAAATACGGGAACTTTTTCAAAGGGTACGATGATGTACAAGTTCTAAAAATATTCCATTTGCATTTAAAATATGCCCTTCTACTCTACAAAGAATACAATTTTTTGTTAGATTTTAGATAATTACACTGACACATTGGTGCTTTTAAAAGTCACTGGCCATCTATTATTGAGAAGAAAATAGAGTGGATTTAGGTGTAAAAACATGCTTGAATGTATTCAACGTAGTGAGAAATATTAGTCATTTTTTCCTTTAGGCTTTAAGTTGAATAATAGTAGCACACTAGACGATTTTTATAGCTTGTTTACTTAAAAATTAGTATTTCTAATTCTGAAGTCAAAAGTTTTCTTCCACTGATTTTGGTCAACCCTTATTACACAACTAGTTCCAGTACAGTCAACTCATACTCTCTTCCCTTTGTACACGTGTCAATGCAAGCTGAGCCAATAAGCAAGTAAGTAAATAAATAAATAAATAACTGATTCTACATTGTGTGCTTAGTATGACTAGAAGCTGTGGGTAAAGGAATAAAAAAAGTTTAAAATATGATCATCACCTTTGAGAAGCTTATAATTCGATTTTTCCTAACAAACCTTGACCTTTGTATTCAAGAGGAAGAGTATGGGGAAGATGAGATCTGGCTCTACCATTCACTGGGGTGGCTTGATCTTGGGCAAGTGATAGTGTTACCACACAAAGGGCACAACCTGCTCGCCACGAGACAAAAGCCAATCGTCAAGAGGCAAGACGGTGGAAAAGAAAGGGCAGTTTATTACAGCTTGCTAGCAAGGGGGAAGATGGCTGA